>NC_044033.1:197258465-197515965 GCF_901765095.1 Microcaecilia unicolor | reverse complement strand
GTGATCTATTGAAAGTCATCCCTTGAGCCAAGCTTTTCTCTCTCTCCTGCACGTGTGTCCCTCTCTCTTGAGGGAGGGAGCAGGTGGGCACGGCAGAAGGGTGAGCCCTCTGCCCAGGGAGTGGCTCCTGTTGCTGGGCTTCTTCCCCTCCCTTCCAACCCGTGGCCTGGAGAACCAGATGGCCTGGGCGGTGACCGTGGTGAGAGCCCAGCCGCTCGAGGAGGCACCAGATGGCCGGAGACCCCCGCGGGGCTGAGCTGGCTGAACTCGTAGGGAGTCGTAGCAGTGTGTGTGTGGGGCTTAATAGTCAGTAGGGGGTGGGGCTTAGCGATGTGGAACCGTGAGCCGGGCGGGGCCCGTCCGAGGCCCGGGGGAGGACCAGATGGCCCTTCCCAGGCCGGGGGACCAGATGGCCGGAGACCCCCACGGGGCTGAGCTGGCTGAAATTAGCGGGAGTTGTAGCAATGTGTGTGGGGGGCTTAATAGTCAGTAGAGGGCGGGGCTTAATAGTGGGAGCGATGCGGGACCGTGGGCTAATGCTTAATAGTCCGGTCTGCGGAGCTCACTCACAGCCCTTCTCATGGAAGCATGAGCCGGGCAGGATGAGGTAGAATAGTGGTCTGCGGAGCCCTCACTCAGCCCTTCTCATGGAACCATGAGCTGGGCAGGGCCCGTCCGAGGCCCGGGGGAGAACCAGATGGCCCTTCCCAGGCCGGGGGACCAGATGGCCGGAGATCCCGCGGGGCTGAGCTGGCTGAAATTAGCGGGAGTCGTAGCAATGTGTGTGGGGGCTTAATAGTTAGTGTGGGGGGGGGGGGCTTAATAGTCGGATGCCTGGCACTAGTCCCTGGGTGGGTAGGCCCCTGTAACCAGCATGGCTCTGGCCCACTGCCAGTGTCTGGTTCAAGTGTCCTCCCAAATGGCTTAACCAGACCCCAGCATGGCCACTGCCTGTGTCTGCTTTAAAGTGCCCTCCCAAATGGCTTAACCAGGCTCCGTTACTAGTTCCCTCTTCAATGCTTCAAAAATGAGACCGAAGTACCTCTTGCAGTTAAGCAGAGCATGCGCTTATCCAACGTGCACTTAAATGGAGTGCACTGTATATACATGCAATAAAATTTTTAAAAAAGTTCAAACTACATACAAATCATAACATTTAAAAAAAATCAACCCATACTCAGCAAATAAAACAGGACAATACAAAAAAAAAAAAAAATTCTGCCAGCAAGTGCCTAAACGCAGCCTAGCACAACTGTCTTTTAATAAAAGAAGTATTCAGCACTCTGTTCTCTTTTTTTTTTTTTTTACATTTGTACCCCGTGCTTTCCCACTCATGGCTTACATGGGGCAATGGAGGGTTAAGTGACTTGCCCAGAATCACAAGGAGCTGCCTGTGCCTGAAGTGGGAATCAAACTCAGTTCCTCAGGACCAAAGTCCACCACCCTAACCACTAGGCCACTCCTCCACTGTTGCTACTATTTGAGATTCTACACATGGAATGTTGCTATTCCAACATTCCATGTA
Source organism: Microcaecilia unicolor (assembly GCF_901765095.1). Taxonomy (NCBI): domain Eukaryota; kingdom Metazoa; phylum Chordata; class Amphibia; order Gymnophiona; family Siphonopidae; genus Microcaecilia; species Microcaecilia unicolor. Next base: position 197,514,440 of record NC_044033.1, on the reverse strand, counting down.
GAAGTCGGCCCTTGCAGATCACCAATGTGGCCGCGCAGGCTTCTGCTTCTGTGAGTCTGACGTCCTGCACCAGACTCACAGAAGCAGAAGCCTGCGCAGCCTTCTACATGGATGTTGCTAGTGGAATAGCAACATTCCATCTAGAATCTCCAATAATATCTATTTTATTTTTGTTACATTTGTACCCCACGCTTTCCCACTCATGGCAGGCTCAATGCGGTTTACATGGGGCAATGGAGGGTTAAGTGACTTGCCCAGAGTCACAAGGAGCTGCCTGTGCCTGAAGTGAGAATTGAACTCAGTTCCTCAGTTCCCCAGGACCAAAGTCCACCACCCTAACCACTAGGCCACTCCTCCACTTGAAAGCTCAGCTCAGACCTCCAGATAGTTGAAGGCAGCTCTTCTGTCTAAAGTAGGGAACGTAGATGGTCTGAAAAGCTGCTCTACGATATCAACTTGGGAAGAAGTATACTAATAGGATCTCACAAGAATCCAGTTTGCTTACTGCTGAACTCTGTCATGCCCCAATCATGTGACTGTTGCTGCTTAGATGGGACAATGAGTGCATTATAAAATATTTTATGGAGCATATGCCCATTGTCACTTTAACCGTGTTATAGTGCACAGGGTAGAAAGAGCAGGAAGATCAGCCCTATAAATGCTTCAGACCCTGGGGAAATTGTAGATAGTCGATTGGAGAGGACAATATAAACAGGGTGCTAGAAAGCAGAACCCCTTTCTCAAGATACTGGTACTTTTCAGAGCAGAACTAACCGGAGAAGGGGATTTTGTGAAGTCCGTCTGAGTGGAGAGCAGCGCTGCAATGTCATTGTTTCCGGCTTCCAGTGCAATGGACAGAGCCGTGCTACCATCCTGAAACAAGAAGCAGGTGTCAAAAGGCAGCAGCCACCAAGTGATGTATGACAGCAAAACTCAAGGTAATATCACAGAACTTGTGGTACCAATCAGGGCTCGACTCACATTATCTGTCAGGGTGATATCACAGGAGGGCACAACCAGTAGCAGCTTTACAATTGCCACATGCCCATGTTCACAGGCACACATGAGGGCTGTGGAGCCATCATCATCTTGCAGGTTCACATTGGCTGCACAGCTCAGCAGCGCCTTCACAACATCGCTGCGCCCATGACTGACAGCCAGCATTAGAGCTGTCTGACCCGCCTGAATGGGAGAGAAAGAAGGAAGGAAGGGGTGTTAAGACTAACTCAGCACCAGAACCATCAGACTTCCCTCCCCAAACACATATGTTCTTATCACTAACCCATCAGCATCAGTAGGATCACCAGAAACATGAGCAAAACTATTGTGATAGAATGTAGTAGCTAATAAACAAGGTAGGCAATACAATTCCTGCCAACGTCCTCCCGCCTCATCCTTCAGCCCCACCAACAGGATTTCAGTATAGGATAGATACTAGAGCACTGTCACTCCCTTCCTTTAAAGCAAGCTGCAACAGCAGCATCCATAAGCTTAGTGATAGACCTCGGAGCCAGTGCAATAGACCCCTTGCATGGATTTCTATGATAACAGAAATTCAATATAAAGGAAGGGATGTCACAGAACCTGTGACTATGCACCAGATCTGAGACCTTGTAGTAAGCTATTGCTACTGCAGTTGGCTGTGGAGGAAGGCAGCGCCAGCAGGCTCAGGGGAAGCCCCTTAGGAAGAAGCTTCTCATCCACAAACCATTCAATGATTTCTTGGGAGTTAGTGGGAATCATAACTCCCACATAGACCCTTCAATTTTGTTTTGCGTGTGGGTGATTTTCCCCCTTTCTGATGCCCAAATTTTAAATCCAGCCCTGCGTAGGGTCTACATACAAGGCAAGGTGGTAACAACAACCAATATTCTCCTGCTGTCTGGGGTTTGTGGAAAGGGCAGGGCCAGTGACATCCAGTAACAATCAACAGTCTCCTGCTACTCCTCCATAGTGTTACGTAGGGTCTGTGTGCATGGCAAGGTCAGGGATATCCCATAAACCTTTGTACTCCACAGCTGTCTTATCCTTTCACTTAACTATACTTCTAAAACGCTTTTGAGCTGTGGAGATTTCCCTCTGTCTGGTAGCTCTGCTTAAACTCTTAGTCAACTTGTTCTGGTGTCTGGGATGGTGGGGGGGGGGGGGGGGGCTGACCTGGCTGGCTTTAGCGTCGACATTGCCGAGTTTTAGCAGTTTCAGGACAGTCTCCAGGTCACTTTCAGAGTGGAGTGCAGCCAGAGCCGTGAGCATGATTGGGGTGTAGCCTGCCTTGTTCTGTCTGTCCACGTCACAGAAGCCTGGGAAAGGATGGATGTTAAGGGTGAGGCAAGAGCACCAAAGAACTGGGAAATGCAGGCTGTGATTATTTCATGAATAAAGTTAACTCTATGAGAAGGACTAATCTATTACTAGATGAGTGCAAGGTACTCAGGACACCGACAGTAGAGAAAAAGAAAAGCTTGTGAGCGAGGGAAGCCACAGGATACAGAGCATCAGCTGGGGGTAGGAGAGATAAGGAAAGAAGGGCATCAGAGGGAGACGGCCATAAAGCAGCAGTAGTGGCCTTTACCGGTCTCAAGAAGCAGTCTGACAATGGGGAAGCTAGACTGCGAGACGGTATAGTGTAGGGCTGTGTTCCCATTCCCATCCGCCATGTTGACGATGAGTTCCAGCAGCTGTGGGGACATGGCTCTGAAGACGGCCAGGTGATAACGAACCACTTCCGGGTCAGCATCTTTGTGGCGCAGGACCTGCAGCCAGCCTTGCATCACAGAGGAGTATGCGGCTTTCTGTGGAAGAAACACAAAACAATTAGTGCTTCCACACCGTTACAGCTTTGTGGCTTCTTTAAATGAGTAGGAGCAGTACTAAACCCGAATGGATATAAGTATTGCCACACTGGGACAGACCAAAGGTCTATCCAGCCCAGCATCCTGTTTCCAACAGTGGCCAATCCAGGTCGCTGAAGGACACCAATAAAACAGAAGATACAATTTGAGAACTTGTATATTTGTGCTCCAGTAGCTACTCTGTGATCCCCGACTACTCAGAGTGTGGTTGATCCTGCCACTGCCAGAGGGAGTGAATGGCAGATTTCTAAGAGTCTTCATGCCTGCAGACCTAAGGACTTGGACACTATATCATCAGCAACTGACCAACTGCACAGCAAGTTCCAGAGACACTACTAACTTGCAGAGGATGGGGAAATAAACCTTTGTTGGTCAGATAAGACATATTGCTGTTCCTGCTTATCAGAGCTAAGCTTGTATGGGAGGAGAGGGCACTGCAGACATGCACATGATCTAGGGGTGATCTGACCCTCACTGAATGTCCATTAAGCATACCATCTCTGTATCCGTCAGAGCATCGCGGTTCTCCAGATATTTCTGAAGGGACACACAGGCTGATAGCAAGTCTTTGCCGATCTCCACTCTACAGAGAGGAAGGAAATCATCTGATGAGTGACTGAAAATACAACCAGTCAGGCACACAGCACTAAGCAGCTGTGTCAGATAAGATTCTGTATTGGAAGGAGAAGGACAGGGTAAAACTTCCTCCAGCTCAACTGTCTTTGGTCCACACAGACTCCCTGGGTTCTACTTCTACCTATAGTAGTTATACACTTAAGAGTTGGGATCATAGTAAAGGGCAACCTTCTATATTTGCTGATCTTTTTGTGCTGGGCAAGCTAGTGGATCAGATGATTCAAATACCATGTCCAAATGGTACAGCAGACTATTCATCTCCTGGAAAGGTCTAGAGGCCAGTGATAAAGCCTCCAAATTCTGGGATTTCATGGCAGCAAAGTAAGGCAAAGGGACAAAACCCGCTGGATTTCTACCTCCCAGCTCATGCACCCCCCTCACCCTGCTCTGTCCACTGCTTTTACCTCATTCACTCTGGTGGTGCCTGCCCTCTTCTGTAGGGCATATGATATACTCAAAAGAATTCTTCATGAAGCTGAATATATTATACTGTGCTCCTAGATGCTTACCGTCTCTTGCCTTCTTGATCTTCCTTTCCATGTGAGCTTTCTACTGATAGGGATATGGATGAAGATGCTACTGTTGCCTCCGCAGGCAATAAAGATGGGGGCGATGAAGAGAACACGGATGAGAATGTGGATGCTGCTACTGCAGGTGATATAGACGAGGGTGATGACTGTGTTGCCGATTCAGCTGAGGATGGTTCTGTTATCCTTGCCTCCTCTTTGCTGAGTTCTGTCCTTGTGTGTTGAAGCTTGTTCTCACCTGTTTCCACGGGTGCCAGTAGAAGACCCTCACTGGCCTCATGGTATTCACTCTCTGTGCTATCGTTGTCAGAAACGTTCTCCAGCGTGCTAGAGTTCTCAGAAGATGTGGATTCGTACCTGGAAGGGAGAGGATGGGGTAAGCTGGTTGTGGATATTATAGTGTGCCCTGTGGATTGCCTACTGTGGCACCAGGGGCCATCAAACATATAAACGGCGAGTGACCGTACTCACTCGCAAATGCGCAGTAGAGACTTCCCTCTCTGCCCCGCCCCCACGTCAATATGTGATGACGGGGGCGGGACAGAGAGGGAAGTCTCTACTGGCATGCTGCAGACGTCGGAACCACTCCCCCTCCCCCGGAATCGCCACCACCCCTCCATCTGGCCCGAGCACTGTGAACTTACATCACCACGCAGCAGCAGGCACATCAGCAAAGCTGCCGTCGGGCTTCCTTCTCTGCCTTTGTCCCGCCCTCGCCGACATTACGTCACACGAGGACGGGACACAGGCAGAGAAGGAAGCCTGCCCTGACGGCAGCTTTGCTGATGTGCCTGCTGCTGCGTGCTGATGTAAGTTTACAGTGCTGCTCGGGCCGGGTGGAGGGGCGGTGGCGGCGACTCCGGGGGAGGCAGGGCGGCACTGACCTCAGGGGGGGGGGCTCGGAACCCCCCCATTCCAAAAGTAGCCCGTTTTCACGGGCTCAACGGCTAGTGTTTCTAGAGAGGAGTACTATGTCTACCGCTGCACCAGGTCATGTATTTGATTTGACAGCTACATTTCTGTGAAAACATGCCATTCTATTTTAAGAGGACCAATAATATTGAGAGTCAAGCCTTGTTTTCAGCCAGTTCTAACTCACACCACCACTGACCAGGGCATTTTCAGCAGCTTTGTCCTACCATTAGACAACCATGGTGGACAGTCTGAGACTAACAGGGAAGGTGGTTTCTGTGATTTTAGGCACTCCACACACCCTTGTTACAGATTCAGAATAACAGGAATCACTTTTCAGTACAAGGTTCCATCTTTGTTGTTAGAGATGCAAAACAGTTTTATCTTGGGGCTTACGCATTGGATGGGCAGCCACAAGCCATCCTTCAAACAATGCAGCGTATGGGAATCCACAGGGTGTTACCAATCTGATTATAGCACCGATAGCTTGCAAATGAGCTGAAGTGTTTCTTCCATGACATGGAGAGTCATTGCAGAAAGTCATACAGTACAGCTATGTGCGGACAGTTTTTACCATAAAATTAGCAAGAAAATAAACTGCATAGATGTAGTAAGCTAACGAGAAAATTTCAAAGCATGCAGAACCGATGTGCTAATTAGGAAAGCCTGCCAGACACATGTATACCAAGGTTCAACAGTGAGGGCAGCTTTACTGTGCGCATGTTCAGCCACACACCTGTGCAGGAGCTGGAATGGTGTTCTGCACAGAAATATTAGGGCCTTATAAAAGCCGTGCACATACAATTTTTGCAAGGCTGATATTTCTGTACAGAACAAGATTCCGGTTCATAGACAGATGTGTGCTCAACATGCACACTGAGCTATTACCTCCTGTTCTGTCTTAAATCTATAGGCACTTGTTACGGTCACAGAAAGAGAAAAAAGAAAATCCCCAAAATGACATTACATCCTCTTAACTACCCCTTCTACATCACCTTAGACCTGACAGTAACACATTGCGGCAGAATACTTAAAGGACTCATTACCATGCATTTTAAAATACTGTTGCCTATGTACATCGTGCAAGTTACCCTCTGCTCCCAGTAATGTGCACACACACCTCACAGTAACTATGTGCTGCTGCTGCTGCTCACAGAAGCCTTCCACATTAGCCCCAGGGGCAGCCAGACACAGAAAGGGAGTCATATGTACAAGAAAACACCCCATGTCAGTGTCTGATGACAGAAGACTTACCCTCCATTCACTCCCACAAATTGCAAACCCTTCCTGGTGGCAGGAGAATCTCCACTGTCCTCCATCTTCTTTAAGATGCACTTGATGGCTGCCTGAGATGAGGCTGTAGTGGATAAAAAATGTGTCAGGGACAATTTGGGTATTCATGAGCAATGGGCAGCATTGTTCAAAGCAGAGAATCAGAATCTGCAGCCATGACTGACTTGACTATCCAGTCACTCTGCACCTGGACTAGCTTGCTGCACACCCTGTAACTTGTTTAACTGTACATATCATTTGCCTTCAGTTTAGCCACCCAACTATTTATTCCAATTGACTTTGTACTATCCATTTGTCCCCATCTATATAGCTGCACTTGGCCCTCAGCTACATAGTAACATATTTCATTGTATTGAAGAAACAGTGTTTGTATTATTTCTTTGTTATTTGATTGTTCTAATGTGTGCTAATTAGGTGTTTCATTGGTATTATGCTGACGTATCTAGAGGCCAACCATATTTTGGTTTCGGACTTGGCATTGAAACTGGCCCGAAATCCAAGTTTCAGTTAAAACTGAAACTCCCCACCCCCACTGGCAGGCTGACCACCTGAAGGCCCTCTCCAGGCCTACCTTTAAATGCCCTGGTGGTCTAGTGGCCTCTTCCAGGCAAGATCAATGCCCAGTTGCTCTTCCTCAGCCAAAATGGCTGCCAGGACTTCCTGCTGCAGCCTCACGAAACTGCCATGGCAGGTCCCAGTGGCCATTTTGAGATTCAAACAGGAGGCTGAAGCAGGAAGCCCTTAGCCATCTCTTCTCCAAATTTAAGAGCCCTAACTTCTTTAAGCCTTTCCTAACAGGGAAGTTGATCAATCTCCTGTACCTTTTCTAATTCTTCTATTTTTTTTTTTGAGACGCAGTGATCAGAACTGCACACAGTATTCGGGGTGCGGTCACACCATGGAGTGATACAGAAGCATTATAATATTCTCAGTTTTGTTCTTCATTCCTTTCCTAATAATTCCTAACATTCTATTTGCTCTCTTAGCCACCGCTGCACACTAAGCAGAGGGTTTCAACATATCAACGATGATACCTAGATCCTTTTCCTGGTTGGTGATTCCTAATGTGGAACCTTGCATCACATTGCTATAGTTTGGGTTCCTCTTTCCCACATGGTTCACTTTACATTTGCTCACATTAAACGTCATCTGATGCCTGATATCCCACTCGTAAGGTCCACTTGCAAATTTTCACAATCCTCTTGTGATTTAACAACGTTGAATACCTTTGTGGTCAGCAAACCTAAATCACATCACTCATTATTCCCATTTCTAGATCATTTATGTTAAAGAGTTGAGGTTCCAGCAGAGACTCCTGGGGAATTCCACTATTCACCTTGACATTACATTAAGACATTTAGTCAAGATCGGAAGGCGGGGCTGGTGGTTGGGAGGCGGGGATAGTGCTGGACAGACTTGTACGGTCTGTGCCAGAGCCGGTGGTGGGCAGCGGGACTGATGGTTGGGAGGCCGGGATAGTGCTGGACAGACTTGTACGGTCTGTGCCAGAGCCGGTGGTGGGCAGTGGGACTGGTGGTTGGGAGGCCGGGATAGTGCTGGACAGACTTGTACGGTCTGTGCCAGAGCGGGTGGTTGGGAGGCAGGGCTGGTGGTTGGGAGGTGAGGATAGTGCTAGGCAGACTTGTACGGTCTGTGCCAGAGCCGGTGGCTGGGAGGAGGGGCAGGTGGTTGGGAGGCGGGGATAGTGCTGGGCAGACTTATACGGTCTGTGCCCTGAAGAGCATAGGTACAAATCAAAGTAGGGTATACACAAAAAGCAGCAAATATGAGTTATCTTGTTGGGCAGACTGGATGGACCGTGCAGGTCTTTTTCTGCCGTCATCTACTATGTTATGTTACTATATCCCACACTCACCTCAAGAGTTCAGTGTGGCTTACAAAAATTATGAGACTGAGCATTACATAGGAATTATATTACTGAAATAATAACATAGCCAATTGTTAAAAGTTGTCTATAACAAAATGCTAAAATAGTTAAAACAAACTTCTGAAATAAGTTAGTCTTTAAGAACTTACAAAATCAGATATTGACAATTTAACCCTACTCTGTTTTCTATCTTTTAACTAGTCCTTAATCCATAATAGGACACTGCTTCCTATCCCATGACTTTCTAATTTCTTCAGGAAAGTCCTAATACTGGGATTCAATTTGTCGTTTCGAAGTTTACCTCACTGATTATAGTTATGCTTATATCTGGTCATTTTACTATTGTTATGCTGTTTTATGTTAAGCTGTACCTGCTGTACACCGCCTTGGGTGAATCTCTTCATATAGGTAGTCAATAAATCTCAAATAAATAGATACATACATGACCAAGGCTAAGCTAGCATAATAGAAAGGAAAGGAAAGTTACAGATTTCTTGTTGCTTTACTTAGACTAAAGTTCTTGGGGGTAGGGGACTCATTGCACTTTTATGTACTTTTAGGGGACTCAATTATTTTAAATGCAGCAAACAATTTCTTGCCATATTAGTGATTAATAGTGAGAGTATACACATGCTCCTCTTTTCCTCCTCACCCATTTTATCCTGTGAGCTGGCTGCCTCCCGAGAACCGACTTTTGCAGCTTGAAGGGTGTCCACCTTTGCAGCTGTGCTCAATACCTGTGCGGGCAGGGCTTCTGAAGGAACTGCAGCAGGAAGAGGCAATTCACAGCATTAATACACATGGAAGCTGTCGCAGAGCTAGATGCAAGAGTATTAAAACTCAACTGAAGCTTCTTAAGCTGCGCATCTACAAACATGGAGTGTGGTATGAGAGGCCTCATTTGTGTAATGCACAAAAGATAGGAGCTAAATTACAGAAGGTTTAGGCCAAAAAGTGCAGAAGTTGGATAACTAGGATTGATGAGAGACACAATATTATTCCCCCCCCCCCCTTCGCTCTCTCTCTCTCCCCCCGCAGAAACCTTCCCATCAACCTTTAATATCTCACTCCTGGCTCAGAAGATGATTTTCCACCAGCTCACTGTATGTTTCCCATTGCAGCATAGACAGCGTCATGGCCTGTCAGTAATGTGGGTGGGCATCCCCTTTGATCTCATACAGAGAAACCTCCAGCGTCCCTTCTTGCCCTTCTTTCCTGCTGTATTTTTGAAGATGTTCCTTGTATCCTTCCATACTGTCAGTAAAGTTTTCCTTTTAAATCATTTTAAAGAAACAAAAAGCCTTGGTTTTTTAATATATTTTTTTTAAAGAGGAAATTGTGGTAGCACCAGATACCACAGCAATCACAAGTGAGAGGGATGGAATCTGGACTGTAAGACACAAGCAACATCTTCCTTACAACTAAGAGTCCTTTGTGCTTATCCCAGGCTCTTTGAATTCAAAAACCACCACCTCCTGTGGTGGAGGGAGGGAGGGAGGGAGGGAGGGAGGGGGGAAAGCATTCTATGCATCCATCCTTTTGTGACCCTTGAGGAGTAGAGGAAGCAAAGAGCCCACAGGTACAGGTCATTAGAAGTCCATTAGGTGATAGCGTGCTAATCCAATGCACCCACTCTATATAACCAGTGCTAGGATAACTTAAAACTTTAAGAAAGCAACAGACTCAACAATACTTAATTATGCACTATTCTAAGAAAAATTAAAAACATTATTTATAACAATGACTTTATACATACCAAGATAAATTTTGTATTAAAATTTAGAACGTGATTTGACCGATGAGGCAGGCGAGCCAGGAGTTGAGTGGTTCTTCTGAACTAAGTCACCGCTGAGGTTTTAAGTATAGTTCAGTCTGTTGCTTGCTTAAAGTTTTGAGAGTTATATATTATGATTCGATATTGTGAAAACCCGCTATTATAAATTTTGACCTAGTAATTAGATTTACCCACTCTATATAACATTATTTGAAAAATTTGTATTACATCTTGTTGGGCAGACTGGATGGACCGTGCAGGTCTTTTTCTGCCGTCATCTACTATGTTACTATGTTACTATCACCCAAGAATATATTCCCGGTCAATTGATCAAACACCTGCCAGTCAGACCACAGCTTCCACCCATCACTGTCCTACAGTACTGGTTCCCAAACCTGTCCTGGGAGACTCCCAAGATATCCAAAGCAAAATATGCCAGACAGAATGTGCATATATAAAGGAGGCAGTGCACACAATCTGAATATTCACTGTGGTTAACCTGAAAACCTATCTAGCCAGGGATCACCAGAAACAGGTTTGGGAACCAATATCCTATAGAGATACACTAAAGGGTAAACTAATGAGCAAAAATTCATTACTTGTACCTTGTTGAATGTCCAGGTCTCTATCACTGCTGCCTCCACCCCCCTCTCCTTGGTGCGTGATGCTGATTTTCTTTACTGTATGGTGAACGAGGCTTGTGGTGGGGCTGATGTGAAGTGGGAATGATGTCTGCATCACCTCATCTGTTCTGTACACCATGTATGGCTCCGCTCTGGGGCAGTGGGTGGCTACCTCAACCTCTGATGGGTCTCTTGTCGTCAAGGCCTTTAGGCTGACATAAGGTTCCTTATTTTCCAAGCTCTGAGCCCTCTGGGGTTTGTGGTCCACCCCTGTAGCAGTGCTTGCTGCAATCTCTGGCTCTTTACTGATCTGGACAACTCTCACTGTATCCACTTTGATAGGAACTTCTTGATGCTTCCATACACTACCCATGGAATGTTCTGTCACCCCACCAGTTCCATCATCATTAGGATGGTACCAACTTGATGTCTGGAGTCCGTCAGCAACCTCTTTACTTTGCCTAGACTGACCTGTCCACTTTTCCTGCCCTTCTCCATTTGTCATGCTGCTAGCATCTGCCGTAGATGGCTTGCTGTCCATCACTTGCTGCTCCAACCTCTGCTTAGCTATCTGAAGCTCACTCAGTGCCTTCCTCAGCTGCTTCTCTAGCACAGCTATCTTGGCTGACAGTGTCTGAATGACCTGCTGTTGCTTGTCCATCTCTGCTTGAGTTATCAGGGGTGAGATCCCCAGATCCTGCTCTTTGACTAGGACTCCTATGCTGCTCCTCTCTGGTGGACTTCCTAAGGCTATATCCACCTTCTGTGCATCACTTTTTCCAACCATTATACTTTCCTCTGCTCCAACACCTACTGACTTAGCTTCTTTTTTCTGAACTTGCTGGGGGCTTAGAACTCTGGATCCTTCTGGGTCACTTTCTGGTCCCACTGTTGTTGGCGAAAGCACCTTGTTTCCTCCACAATCTTGGTCTTCTTCTGGAATGTCAATGTACAGCTCTCCTCTAGATCTGGTCTTACCCAGGTGCCCCAAGAACTTTTGGCTCTTCAGCTGGACACTGAGCTGGCGCTTCTCCTCTTGGAGGACAGAAATCTTCACCTGTAGGACTGGGATCATCTTCACCTGTTCCTCCAATTGCCGTAGCTTCTTCAGAGCCACTGCCATCTGCTCACGGACATGTTGCAGATGTACCGGAGCTGGGGACACTGGGGTAGACAGCCCTGAGCTCAGAGGGGTGAACTGGCCTGGAGCCCCAGGCTGGGAACCATTGTGGGAAGACAACTTAGAAAAAGACTGATTCAGGCCAGCTCCTACTAGGGAGCTTGTTGACCCTGACCGACTACCTGCCAAGCTTCCTAAGTTTGTAAATTTTGACTTGCTGCTGTCTCCAGAGTCAACATGGTCTTCCTCCAGCTTCTTTTTGGCATCGAGAAGGGTCTTCTCCACTCTTGCATTGAAACCACTCATAAGGGGAGCTCTGTTCTCCAGCCCATATTGTGGGTAGAAACCCCTCCCACAGTAGGAGAAAGAGGAGTGTCTGCTGTCCATGCTGGCATTGGAGCAAAGAGACTCTGTTGAAGTCCACCAAGAACCGGTGTAGCCATAACCCTTAGGTAGGGAGCTGTACCGTGGCCTCCGGTGAACAGGGATCCGTTTGATTGTGTGGCCCTTTTCAATGTCATCCACATATTTCAGGAAGTCCAGGTCCAAGCGGTATCCATAAGGAGTCTCCACTGAATACTGCAGGTCCTGCTCTTTTCCTTGAAAGGCAGAGGGAGATGTAGGGTTGCATTTTCCTAAAAGTCACAAGCAATGGGATGTCAGGTTGTGCTATTAGTAAGCTAAGAACAGAGAAGTTGAAGTAATAAGCTGTGTTATGTGCTGGAGCCTAAAAAGAAAAATAAGTTATGCCTAATGCTGTAAACAAGTTGTATGCAAATAATGTGCCCAATCATGAAGATCACACTGGTCACCATGAAAACATGTGCAAAGGGGCATATATTAGCAGCAGAATCAATATATATTTTTTCTCATAAAAAGATTGTATTAACACCTGGAGTAGTTGCATATGTATTCATCATGTACATTGGATGGTTGTTTCTGGAATGCCAAATGTACACTATTTCTGCATAACTGTCAAAAAGTGACCAAATTTTAATATATTGTCCTGAATAAATTGCAATAAGCCTATGCTCATGTCAGCCACCTCACGTAAACGAGGTCACCACCTACTAGCAATTGTAATGATATACACAGACGCCATTTTGCTTTAAAAACAAACAGTTACCATGGTTTTTAGTCAGGAGGATTTGATCCTTATTAAAAATGTCTATCTGGAGAAAGATTCTGGTTCTTAGACTAGTGCAAGATTTCCCAGAAAACAGGTGGGAAAAGTGTAGAATGTGATCGCCAGTCAGGAAGCTACAGGGCCTGATTAGTTTGCACTGAAGAAGGTCAACCGAGACTTCTCTTGTACAATTTTCATTTTAGCTTCCACTCATGATTCCCATTCAGTTTTTATAGTTTCTACTGTTTCTTCTCTCTGTATGTATTTGGTCAGGACATGCCTGCCCCCCCCCCCCCTATTTTTTTTTTTTTTTGTTCAGTGGCTTCACCATCATTCCCGTTTTGCTGTGCATCTTCTTGGTTCCCATAACTCTCAGGCTAAACCCACCTTAGCCTAGCTCAGTTGCAAATTCTGAATGTTCCAGTTTGCTCTTTTGCCAGGTGACCTTACAAAATTTTAGGGTGAAGGAAAAGAGGAATGGAGATACGTACCTGGGAAAGCTGACTCCATGTGTAGAACCTGAGCCATTTTGACTTTTTCCCTTCTCTTGCACACCCTCGTGAGAGCAGTGAAAGGTTCAGCGAAAGACAACCTGACAGGAGATAAAAGAAAAAAAGATGATGAAATTAAAGTTGGGGTATCTTCAGAACACCCCCAGCGTGATGCTCAGAAAGCAGGAACCAAATTTTGCTCACTTATTCAGAAATCCTTTTATGCAACCAAAAAATGTTTCCCATTTGCTTAAGAAGACGACGTCTCTTGGGGGGGGGGGGGGGGGGGGGGAGAGGGTCACAAGAGTCTCACATGCTCAAGACATTAAGACTCTATTTAATAAGAAATCGGGCACTGCTCCAGGACTTTTTATACAAGGAGTGTAGCACAAGCATCCAGCTTGGCAATATTTCAAAATCTCTACAGCCACTGCGTTAACCATTTAAGAGATTCATCTGCACTCATGGTTATCACCCAATTGACAAATGACCTCATACACCCTAATGCTGGCACCATGATGCAATAATTCTATGACAGTGATGTCAAAAAACCATCCCTGGTCCATAATGAAATGGCTGTTCCCAAATGTCACGTCCAGGTCACTGCATGTATCAAGGTTGTTCTGCTGTTTCTAAGCCCCAATATAATAAAATGTGCCAATTTTAGTGTCCACTTTTGGAGGACTAATTCTCCCATGTTTAATTCTGGTTTTAGCACTAAAAATGTGCTTTCCGTGCAAATACATGGTGAAGACCTGCATATAGAATTTATTTCCAATGCAGGAAAAATGTGTTAAATGTAAAGCACACTTAGAGGGGCATAATTGAACGAAAATGCCTATCTCCATGGGCGTTTATCTCCAAGAACGGGTCCGTGAAGGGGCGGACCGAACCATATTTTGAGAAAAAATAGACGCCCATGTTTTATTCAACAATGTGTGAGCTGGGCGTTTTTGTTTTTCAGCGATAATGGAAAATGAAAGCGCCCAGCTCAAAAACGAATAAATCCAAGGCATTTGTTCGTGGGAGGGGCCAGGATTCATAGAGGCATATTTTCAAAGCACTTTGGGAGGCTAAGTTCCATAGGTTTCTATGGAACTTTGGGAGGCTAAGTGCTTTGAAAATGAGCTTGATTGTGCACTGGTCCCCCTCACATGCCAGGACACCAACCGGGCACCCTAGGGGGCACTTTTACAAAAACAAAAAAAAAGGTAAAAGAGCTCCCAGGTGCATAGCACCATTCCCTTGTGTGTTGAGCCCCCCAAATCCCCCTCAAAACCCACTGCCCACAAGTCTACACCATTACTATAGCCCTAAGGGGTGAAGGGGGGCACCTACATGTGGGTACAGTGGGTTTGGGGGGGTTGGACGACTAATAAGCATTAAGCAGCACAATTGTAACAGGTAGGGGGGATGGGCCTGGGTCCACCTGCCTGAAGTCCACTGCACCCCCTAACAACTCCTCCAGTGACCTGCATACTGCTGTCAGGGAGCTGGGTATGACATTTGAGGGTGAAAATAAAAAGTTGAGAAACTTCATTTTTTGTGGTGGGAGGGGATTAGTGACCACTGGGGGAGTCAGGGGAGGTCATCCCCGATTCCCTCCAGTGGTCATCTGGTCATTTAGGGCACTTTTTGGGGCCTTATTCGTGAAAAAACAGGGTCCAGGAAAAGTGTCCTAAATTCTAGCTAAAAACGCATACTTTTTTCCCATTATCGGTGAAATGCGCCCATCTCTGTTCGGCAGATAACCACGCCCCAGTTCCGCCTTCGCCACATCTCTGACACGCCCCCATCAACTTTGTCCGCATCCGCGACGGATTGCAGTTGAAAACGTCCAAAAATCGGCTTTCGATTATACCGCTTTATTCGTTTTTGTGAGATAAACGTCCATCTCCCGATTTAGGTCAGAACTTGGGCATTTTTCTCATTCGATTATAAGCAGGTTAATGTCACTTCTAGGGCTGGAATCGAAAATCATCAGGTAGAGTTCCTAACTTTCATTTACTTCAATGGAAAGTGTAACTTAAAAAGAAAAAAAAAAAAATCACACACGCAACATATCTTGAAACCTGGGCTCCCCTGGTCGAAGGATCCTTGGATAGAAAATCTCCAATTAAGGTCCTCAGTTTCCAGAAGACCCAAACCTAGGACCTCCTGAACCAAAGGAGTATAGACCCCAGATTCCTAAATCAGGACCCCAGGTGGAAACAATGGAGGAGCTTCAACACTTGAGCGCTAGAGAGGCTTAGGGGTGGGATATACTGCCTTTCCATGGTACAACCAAAGCGGTTTACATATTATATATAGGTACTTTATCTGTCCCTAGTGGGCTCACAGTTTTTGTACTTGGGTCCAAGCTCAGACTAGAACACTACCATTTTTTTTTTAATGTAAGCGCTTTTTAAAATTGCTATTGCTTAAAAGTACCTCTGAAAGGGAAGCTTGGTGCACATTTTAACCCAGGATTTTGTTGTTCATCTTTTTTTTCTTAGCATGGTTTGTTTTTTTTTAATCTGATGCATTAGCAACATAGAAAAATGAAGGCAGATAAAGAACATATGGCCTATCTAGTCTGCACATTCATAGCATCTACTATCCTTTCCTCTTCCCTACAGATCCTTTGTACTTGTTCCAAGCTTGCTTGAACTCAGACTCATCACCATGAGGCCATTCCATGAATTCACCACCATTTCTGTGACGTATTTCTTCAGGCTTCTCCTGAGTCTGTCCCTTTCCACTTTCATTCTATGCCATACCTCTATCAGGTGTTAACTCACAAAAGAACCACATTAAAAATTAACTCCTGCTTATTATAACGGGGCCTTAGGAAGGGGAAGGAGTGGTGGATAAAACCAGACCTGGCCCAACCTACTTCAGGTGATCTGGAGCTAGATTTCACTAATAAGGTACAGTAGCGCAGGGACAGACAGCATAACAGATTTCACGTGTACACTTTAGACGCTTTTGGCAGCTCCCAGGGATACTCAGCAGAGGGTTGACCTTGGTCCCTAATCAGGTATCGCATAACCCAGTAAACTAACAGCAGCTTATGTCCAAAATTATGCAACTTTCTAAGCTGATGCTGTAAAACATGATGTCTGTGCAAAATGAGAGTTTTATACAAGCCTACTCAAGCCAAGTTAAATAAAAACTCTATTTAAGTCATGCTATGACACTGGGGAAGGGGAAAATACATCTTGCAAACAGAAAGCTAGTTTCACAGTGCAGTAATAGCCTATGATTAGAGTTATTAAAGAGCTGTTCTGCAGTGTGAGTAATGGAAATTAACAGTCTATTGAGGCCATTCAGTCCACATCTAACTGTTCTGTGCTGAAAAAAATTAGTTTGTTGCATGATATTCTACTCCAAGGAAAAGGAGAAAAGAATCAGCACCAGAGCTTTCAGAAACCCCCTGAAAGATGAGCCCACTAGAGCCCTGCCTCCAGTCCGCTGATGTCATGTTGAGGGAGAACACAGACTGGGTGGAAGAATCCTCCTACACTCTGCAGCATCCAGGAGGCTATAGCTCCATTTCTTTTATTACCGCTAAGGGGTGAAGGGGAGGTATTCTTGTGAACATTTGTGGGGAGGGTATTCTAAGTCTTGCTGCGGACACTGCTTCTAGTTTAATGTTAACCAGCATCTGTTCCTAGCAGAGGAGGGCAGTCCAGCTATTTCCAGAGCTGTGGGAAACAGTGTAGTGTTGGAGAACTGTGTTTAGTTGAAGTATTTTTAGATTGATATTTATTCTATTTGACTATTTTATAAATTTCTGGGATTTAAATCTTTTGATTAAAGGCTGTATACAGTGTTCCTTGGGGTATAGGATCTGGGGTACCCTGTAATGTAAGAAAAGAAGTTTGAGTGGGTGAAGGTCTGGTCCACTTCACAGCAGCTCTGCCACTTTGGGCAGAGGAACATCTATAAAATACAAGAGTTACACCACCCTGCTCCGCCCCCTCCCCAGCTACTCTCTCCCTATCCTCTCAACCCTGTACCTACCACTGTCCTCTGTTGCTTATTTATTTGGATTTATTTACCGCCTTTTTGAAGGAATTTACTCAAAGCGGTGCACAGTAAGAATAGGTCAAACATGAGCAACTGGCAATTACAGCAGTAAAAAACATTCAAATAACAATACAAAGTATGGCATAGTAGACTACTTACAATGCCAACACAATACGTAATAGAACACTTTAATTGAGAGTGAAGGGTAAAGCGAAGATGGGAACATATAGATAGGTAAGAGTAAGAAGAGTTAGAAAGTAAGGTGACTGATTTAAAGACAGTTGATATGAAGCGGGCAGTTTTTCTATACAACCCCCCACATCAGGGGATAATTGAAAACAAGTTCTGTCCATCGGCATAAGGTTTATGAAGAAAACTCCCTCCTTCTTAAGAAACAAGACTAATGTTTTTGGAGCCACCTAACTCTCTTCTTTCCCTCCATAATCTATCAGAAAGGAGAAGACTGACTTTGAATTTCCTGCTGCTAAAAACAAGCCCCTCTGCCTCTAACTCTACCCTCAGGAGCCCCACCTCAGGAAAAACATACAAATAAAAAAAATTAAAAAGCATATCAACAAAACCAGGAAACAGTTCAGGGCCTTGATATTAAAATACAGAGTCATTTAGGGGAGAACAATGGCACAGCCACTGGTCATGGGGCACTAGCGAAAACCTACTTCAAGGCTGCCAGCAGTTTTCAGAATGGTCACAATGAATATGAGAAATTTGCAAACAAATTCATATTATGCATATTTAATTGTGGATATCTCGAAAACCTGACCGACTTGGTGTGTCCCAAGGACTGGGTTGAAAATCAATGTTGTAGATTCCACCTGCGATTCCCAAATTGGGTTCTTCAGGGGTTCCTTCAAAATTAGATTGTAGAATCTGAGGGTTTCTTGGTGTATGAAAAATTATTTTTGAGGGTGTGCCATAGTAAAAGGTTTGGGGTCACTGTTGTAAGCCCTCACCTGCCTAATGCTCTCCCTGCATGGAACAGACTGGACCAGAGCCTCATTCCCTGGAGTGAGTCCAGAGACAAAGGACAAGGCGGCACCAAATGCATTGGGCCACAATGGGAGGGGAACCACAAGGTGCCAGGGGACTTGGGTGGATGGCACACCACACCAGTTCCTTTTATACAAACAAAGCATAAGTCTTCAGACTTCAAAGGCGAGAGGGAAGGAGACCTATAATAAAAATGGAGACACGTCACCATTTCAGAGGAGAAAGAGTTCAGGCCAAGGTCAGAATGTCTTGCAGCCTCCTGTTCTATTTCCAAAATTTCTCATGAAAAACAGTAGAACAGCAAATTTATCTGCCAATCTGAGCCGCAGCATGCCGAGACAATTTGAGCAGAGGAGGCCAGATCTGCTGGACTCAACCTATCCAGGGGAAGGGGCTGCAGTGGGGTTCGCTGGGGTTCACACTTCATCTGCTTTCTACTCCAAGGTCTCTCCGAGTGAACAGCTGATTCACACTGAAGAGAAGAAAAAAAAAGCAACAGACCCTTTCCCTATATGGGAGCAATTTTCTCTAAAAATAAACAGTTTTGTAGGCTCTTGGATGGGAACTTCCTGCAGCAGGCAGCAAAGAACTTGGATAGCTCTCCTGCTACGCCCAGTCTGTAGGGAGAGGGGGAGGGAATGGATGGGGCTGGGGCTGGGGCTGGGGCTGGAAACCAGAAACAAATGCTGAAGGAAAAAAAAAAAACAACCTCAGCAACATCCAACACAGAATATAAAAAAAGTCAAGTCCTAAAAGTCACCTCAAGTCAGGCAAGAGGCAACTGCAGCATTCAGAGAGTTAATGGAGACTGAGCCTAGTGCTGTATGGACAAGGACTGTGGAGCAAGCTGCCTCTTGACACCATAAGGGTAGGGAAGCACAACAGATCCTCAAGCCACAACCCCATATACACATTTAAGTGTTTGCCAAAGCTCAATAAGAATCTCTTTAAGGCTGACCAGTCAAGTGGTGGTTAATCCCAAGTTTCCAAAAACTCATGGGGGAGAACTCTGTTGGCCTCAGAACATTTTAATATCATGGATATATTTGTAAACATTGTTAGCGTGGCGATTCCAGGCAACAACAGAAACCACACATTTATATAGTAGAAATAAAAGGTTTTACAAAATGAATGCAAAAATCCCCATAAAGA
Organism: Microcaecilia unicolor; assembly: GCF_901765095.1. Classification (NCBI taxonomy): domain Eukaryota; kingdom Metazoa; phylum Chordata; class Amphibia; order Gymnophiona; family Siphonopidae; genus Microcaecilia; species Microcaecilia unicolor. Next base: position 197,495,027 of record NC_044033.1, on the reverse strand, counting down.
ACATAAGATGTTGCTTTTGTTCATCAATGTTTTCAAATCTGTTCTCCATATTCTTAGAAACTTTAGTTTTTTTTTCGCATGGAGTTTTCCCTTTCCCCCTTTTACTTTTCCCTTGCTTTTATTAGGACTCACCATTAGTGAGTAAAGCCAGGCTGTAACCAGGAACTGAGAGAGTTCCACAGGCCCTCTCCCAGTCTAAGTGACATAGGAAGACTGTTACCTTTTACCCTTCATGTGACATTGCATGGGATCTGTCTAGACGTAGGTCCTGGGCGATTGTCCCCGTCCACCCTTCCCCACCCCTTAATCTCTTACTGGCAAGGACAGAATTCCAGCAGCAAACAGACCGTTATTCTAATCATTTACACGTGCATTCAACATGTAAAGTGTCAATGCTTAAAGAATTATTCCTGCAGTGTTTGTTGGCCAAAAACAGATATTTTCTACGACGATTCACATCAATGATCTGTTTTGACCCTCTCTTTCCAACCTGTCCTTGTCGAAACATTTATTTTTCCTGACCAAGGTTTACTATAAAAGAAACACTCAGTCATTCTACAAAGTTCTTCTTGGTTTGTAGATATGTCCCAAGAACATTATGCACAAGTCATTGCTATAGAAACATTTCATTCTACAAAAGTGCCTGGAGGGCAGCGATAGATTTCAAAGCTTGGGATGTGTTCTTCCCCAAGCTACTGTTCAAGGCCTGGCCAAGCTCCAGGAGAATAACATTCAGGTACACTAGGTATTTCCCTGTCCCCAGAGTACCTGAGACAATGGAGGGTTAAGTGACTTGCCCAAGGCCACAAGAAGTGATAGTGGGATTTGAACCCTGGTTTCTCAGATTCACAGCCTGTTGTTCTAGCTACTAGGTTGGTTCTCCATTCCTAATTAGTGAATTTGAGGAAACAAGAGGGGGATATCTACCAGGATTACTTTTCTTTAGGCAATATTTTTATATATATATAATTTTAAATGAGAAGTTAACCGAAGGTATAATCCATGGGAATTAGAGCCCCATGACAGATGCAAAGCCCTCGATCACTGATCCTGTCTCTGAGGAGCAGATCCATGAGGACAGTGCTGGGTGTGCTTAGTAGGAGCTATGAAGTCATAAACTCAATTGCCTGGAGCTGAAGCTCCAGGGCTATTATTAGTAGGGTGTGTGTGCCGAGCTGGAATGTCAGCAGAAGTACAAAGAACCCTTTTGTAAGAGCAGGGAAGAGGAAGGGGCTAGAATGACACACACTGGGCCTATGTAAGACAGAGAAAGTGAAATGAACATTTGCAGATGGGATGGGCAAGAAGCCTGCCTCAGACTCGGATGTATAACATCCAACGCTGAGAGTGCAGATACAGCAGCAGAAGTCCACATGAGCTTTCCAGGAGCTCGGATATCTGCCCGTGAACACGCTTGCAGTGCACATACTACCTCATTCACAGTGAAAAAGGACCCATTTCAGTAGAATGACCAATATTATGGAAGGGAGAGAGAGAGAGACCATGTCTCTGCATGGGCTTGAATAATCCCTGAGGTCCACAACATACTCTTCTCCAAACCCTCCCCAGTATCCTTGGGTGTTCCTTCCCCCCCCCCCCCCCCCCCCCAAAGGTGAACACCATGATTTAAAATTAGCTTCACTTAAACTATCCTTTGAATCTCATGTAAACACTAACACAGAGAGCGCTTTCTTTCTTATGCGTAGTCTTCAGCGGATTCGCAAATACTTTGATCAAGATCACTTTTGCTTGATAATACAATCTCTGATCTCGAGTATGTTAGACTATTGTAATATCATTTACTTGAGATCTTCAAAAAGGTTACGGACCATTCAGAACACTGTGCTCCGTCTGATCCATTCTTTGAAAAAGAATATTGTGTCCCAGTATTTTACAGAGTCATTGGCATTTGGTCCATGCTGGAGTCCCGTGTAACTATGGGTTAGCTCATTTTGTTCTCTCCCAAAAATCAAGGGCTACAAGATCAACAGCCCTATTTACCCACACTATGGACAGACCACTATAAAGCATATGTCTTCCTCCACTGGCGAAAAATACACAGAAATGCAGTCAACAAACATGAACGAACAATTTACACCACGAGAGGAAAAATAGACCCCACAACATTCTGGCAACAGGTCTACCAAAACGAATGGTCAACAAATACAGACACCATTCAATTCCTCCAAGAATGGGATGACATATGTAAGACAACATTAGACACAATTGTCCCAATCCAAACCAGAACATCACATAGGAAAAAATCTAATCCATGGTTCACCAAAGAGCTGAAAAAACTCAAAACACAAGTCAGAAAACTAGAGCGCGCATGGAACAAAAAGAAAGATGAACACACACTGAATGCCTGGAAATCACTTCGGAGGAAATACAAATATACCATTAAACAAACTAAAAGACTACATTACAAAACAATGATTGGACCAAACTACAAAGACACACACAAACTCTTCTACCTTGTAAATAAATTACTAGACACCACACCAGTTACAAATAACAGCAAAGATACGCCAGGGGTCGACGACCTCGCGAAATACTTCAAGGAGAAAATCATACAATTACGACTTAAAATACCCACCAGCCCTGTTGAATACGCAACACTACTAAACTGTCTAGACCCAGAAGACGGAATATATCCAGCAGACAGGATCTGGACTGAATTTGAATTACTGTCAGAGGACCTCATCTCTAAAACGCTCAAAAGATTCGCCAAATCCCAATGCAAACTAGATATCTGCCCAAACAACCTCATGAAATCAGCTCTTCAACAATTCATAATAGACTTAACAAACCAGGTGAACTTCATGCTACAAAACGGACTTTTCCCAAAGGAAAAAGGAAAATTTCTACTCACTCCAATATCCAAAGACACAAAATAAAACGCAAGCGAAATAACTAACTACAGACCAGTAGCATCTATACCACTAATAACCAAAATAACTGAAGGGATGGTAACCAAACAACTCACAAACTATCTCAACAAGTTCTCCATACTGCATGATGCCCAATCAGGATTCCGGTCAAATCACAGCACAGAAACAATATTAATTAGCCTAATGACCAAATTTAAACAAATGATTGCAACCGGCACCAACATACTCCTCTTACAATTTGACATGTCAAGTGCCTTTGATATGGTTGATCATGGAATCCTATTACACATTCTTGAATATTTTGGCATCGGAGGCAATGTCCTAAACTGGTTCAAGGGGTTCTTAACCTTACGCTCATATCAGGTCACATCAAATTCAACTACGTCAGATGCATGGACACCTGAATGTGGAGTACGGCAGGGATCCCCCCTCTCGCCAACTATTTTCAACCTAATGATGATCCCCTTGGCAAAACTTCTATCAAACCATAACCTTAACCCATACATATATGCCGATGATGTAACGATATATATTCCTTTCAAACAAGACATCAAGGAAATCTCCGACGAAATCAACCAAAGTCTGCACATCATGAACACCTGGGCAGATGCATTCCGATTGAAACTGAACGCAGAAAAAACTCAATGCCTCATACTTACCTCCCAATACAACACGAATAAATTCACCCCTATTAACACACCTAAACTAAATCTACCAATCTCAGAAATTTTAAAAATCCTTGGAGTCACTATTGACCGCCACCTAACACTTGAGACTCACGCGAACAACACAACCAAAAAGATGTTCTACTCCATGTGGAAATTGAAAAGAATAAGACCATTCTTTCCAAGATCTGTCTTCCGCGGCCTAGTGCAATCACTCGTACTCAGTCACCTGGACTACTGCAATTCACTATACGCAGGCTGCAAAGAACAAATACTGAAGAAACTTCAAACAGCCCAGAATACAGCAGCCAGACTCATCTTCGGAAAACCAAAATACGAAAGTGCAAAACCCTTACGTGAGAAACTACACTTGCTCCCACTCAAGGAACGTATCACTTTTAAAGTATGCACCTTAGTCCACAAAATCATTCACAGTGAAGCCCCTGCATACATGTCTGATTTAATAGACTTGTCACCCAGAAACGCTAAAAGATCATCCCGAACCTTCCTCAATCTCCACTTCCCTAAGTGCAAAGGCATAAAATACAAAGTACTGCACGCATCAACCTTCTCTTATATGAGCACGCAATTCTGGAATACACTACCACGCAACCTGAAAACGATCTACGAACTAACCGACTTCCGCAAACTATTGAAGACTCATCTCTTTGAGAAAATTTATTGCAAGGATCAAAACACATGAAGTCCATACACACTAATAGAAATGCATCAATACACTCTCTCCTGAATTCTCTTCCCCCGCATTTTCACCACAGATAAAATTGTAATACCATAATGTTCTCTTGCTATTGTCTTATCGCCCTATCAAATCCCCATTGTTACATTCCATTGCTCTATTCCCAAATGATATCTTGAGTTTGACTTTGTATTCCCATAACTCTTCACAATGTAACAATGTATTTCCATCACTCGCAATGTATTGTAAGCCACACTGAGCCCGCAAATAGGTGGGAAAATGTGGGATACAAATGCAATAAATAAATACCTTTCCTTCTTTAAAAATTATGAAAAGAATTAGGTTATTAGACAATCTTTTTTCCTTTTAAGCAGCCCATCTTAGTAAAGACATTCAGATTCTTTTGCTCACCACTTCAAGCATTTAAGAAATTTGCGTTGTAATCTAATAAGTAGCCCAAATTAGCCTTTTAAAGTTTTTTCCTAGTCTTTCATTGAAATGTGAATGTAAATTTATTGTAAAATTTAACTTCTGGAATGTCCAGCTTCTTTTACGTTGGAATCCACTTTGAACCATAAGGTATTAGGGGAGTAGAAGTTATATTGTTAATGATAAGACATCACATGCTACAGAGTAAAATGAGGCCATGGACCCCCCACAGCCACAAAAAGAGGTAAGGAATTGTGAGCACAGTTTCAAAAGCTTCAGGTACCCCCTTCAAAAGCCACTCTTATCTGTCTAAATCATAGCCACGTGTGAATTATGAACTCTGTAGCTTTTTGGGCAAGAACTACAGGGGGCGTGGGTCCCAAAAGCACCAAATTATCAGAGCCCTCCTCTGGCCCGGGGTGCATATCATCACATCAGTTATCTTGATAGCTGAAGGAAAACACCAGAGGCTCTGCAACTCTCCAGAGAAAAAGGAGGGATATATCTGCTTAGGGTTGGCTGCTAGAAGAAGCCCAGCAAAGACAGCAAAGGTCACTGAGGATGGGCAGACTTAACGGGCCATTTGGCCCTTATCTGCTGTCATGTTTCTATGAACACAACACATGCTTTGGCGATCGCGTGTGCTTATTCAAAATCCATCATATTAGGGCTGGAATGTGTAGACTCCATCAATAAGGAGCCCTGTTATATCTCCCTCCCCCAATATAAGGGCAAAGAGAGACTATCAGAAGGAAGACAACCTCCCCCAGTAAAGCACATATCACTTTTACATGTCAGCACCAACCTGCCACTGGTTGATGGAAGACAGCCTCCCTTAGTGCCATGGTTATCTCAGGAATTTACTACCCGCTTATTTATCAGGCTTTATTTACTACCTTTCCGAAGAAATGTATCTAAGGCAGTGTACATCAAGAAAAGAGTCAGATATAGGCAGTAAACATTCAAACAGTACAAATTATGGTACAGTAAACTACATACAATGTCAACACAATACACATTAAAACACTGTAAACAGCATAGGGGGTAAGCAGAGGTGGAACATAGATTACTTTGTCTTATTCTGTACAGTTCAGATCAAGTTTAAAATTCTTCTCCTTATTCACCAAGTATTGTGGGATGAGTCTGCTTCTTATTTGTCTTCTGTTCTTAAGATTTATTGTCCTAACGTATCATTGCGGTCTCATGGAGCATTGTTTCATTCCACTTCTTAATGGTATATTATGAAGATATGAGAACAGTGCTTTTTCAATTGCAGGATCCAGAGAATGGAATCAACTGCCGCCTTACCTTAGATTGACAGTTGATCTTGTTTTAAGAGACTATTGGATAAAATGGTATGATAGCTGTGTTAATACACTTTTAAAAAGGTAATAAATAGAAATAAAATATAAAAAGAAGATGGTGCCTTTTTTATTAGGCCACCATAAGATTTCAAACAGCAATCTCATTTCATGTCAGAAATGAACAAAAGATGACAAATATCAGAATATGTAAGTGAAAACCTAACTGGCCATCTGTGTCCCAAGGACTGGCTTTAGAACACCTGCTTTAGAATATCAGCCTTTAGCATGCCAACCCCCTAAAATTCCTTGGGAACATGCCAAACACACACACTCAAAAAGCCTATCTGTCCCTACATGTTCATATCAAACCTGACTAGCAGCAACCCCTGAAAACCCAAGGACATCCCCCCCCCCCAAACATTTATTTGTTGCATTTGTATCCCACATTTTACCACCTATTTGCAGGCTCAATGTGGCTTACACAGTACCGTGAAGGCGATCGCCCCACTTTCCAGTACTGGCCATCATACGCTGCTGTCTCCTCAGCAGCTAGACCTGGAGAGTTCATCAGTGCTCTTTCAGAAAGGAATCCATATCCCATCACACGCCACAGATGTGGGGGTTTATAATGTTTCACTCCATTGGCATGTTCCTTCCTGACTGCTGCCAAACCCCAGCCTAAAAAGCCCTTGGCTTTCATTTCCAGATAAAGAAAGCAAAGGGAAAGAGAGAGATGTAACAAGTGCTAGAATTATCTTCTGATTTTTTTCTTGTTCCAGCATAGATAGACTTAGACATTTTTGTTTAAAACAGCAAACTTTCCCCCCATATCCTCAAGAGTTGGCTATGCTCCAAACACAACATTGATGTGCATTACACAGTGCAGGGCTGGCCAATTCCAGACCTCTGGGGTCTGATCATTTGCTCAAATGAATATGATCTGTGAATATCCTGAAATTTAGGCCTATTTGAGGCAGGCTGATATGTAGCCATTGCCTCTGTAGAAGGTTCTTTAGACAGAAAGATGCTCAGACCACAGTATCACAGGAACTGTTAACGCCAGAAAGATAATAGTGAGGATGTGGGATGTGAAAAGGATTAAAAATTATACTGAAGCAAGATACAGATTTTGGAATAATCTTTTTGCCCTAGAAATCCTGCTCCAGTTGGATAGAAGAATTGCTCCGAAAGAAGCTCAAGTTCTTCATTGCCCTGCAGTGACTGGGGATGGCCAAGGTCATACCTGGGGTTCAAGAAAAGCCAATACCCCTGGCCCATCCTAAGCTCTGATCACAAAGTCTTGTTTAAATTGGGGGGGGGGGGGGGGAAACTACCCTCTTATCCCCACACTGTCCCACTTTCAAAGCCTTCAAAAGGAGTTAGAAAGAACCCAAAGTGTCCAGGAGTGCATAAGATAACCAAATGAGATCTCATTGTTTCCTTTCTAGATGGAAGCGTGCAAACTCCTTTCTTCTTCCAATCCAGCCTATTCCACTCATGTATCATGTTCCCCATGTATGAGCCACATCTTCCAATGTGCAATGAGACCAAATCTAGATTAGCTCAGCCTAGTTGGGGATAACCTGGCTAAGGCAGCAACCCTACCAGTTTACCAACTCTTTCCATTATAAAATGTAGATGTGGCTTTTACAACTCACCTTTCCAAGTTCAGGGTGTTACCTACTGTACCCAAATAATTTTCCTTCCCTACAGTTTGTACCTGATGTAGTGGAGGGTGAATTGACTTGCCCAGGCTTATAAGGAGCAGCAGAGGATGAAGCAGTATTTGAATCCTGGCTTCCCTGGTTTCAGCCTGCTGCTTTCTGAGATTTAGCTCACAGCAAACTACATTTCAGGGACAGCAGTAGGTTATTGCCCTGTGCCTAGAAGGCTTACACTGTAAGTTTGTATCTGAGGCCATGGAGAGCGAAGCGATTTACTCAAGGCTCTGTACTTTGATTTTATCCTCTTGCCATATAGGGAGCCTCTGTATTTAACCCACACCTTTTTGAATTATGTCACTGCTTTTGCCCCACCTCCATCAGGAGGACATTCCAGGCATCCACCATCCAATTCCATGAAAAAAGTATTTCCTGATGTTTTTAAGTTTCACTCTTTGCAGCTTCATTTCCTGTCCTCTAGTTCAATAGCCTCCCTGTTTTTGGAAAAGGTTTTTTCATTAATATCTTTCAAATATTTGAATGTCTGTATCATGTTTATGCTTATGTTTATTTAAGAATTTGATATACCCCTTCCTACTATCAGAGCAGTGGCAGTCAGTGATTTTTAAGGTGCTGACTGCTGCGGGCTGAAACGAGACCTGGATATTCAGTGCCAGATCAGACCTAATCTGAGCACACACACTAAAAAGAGCCGGGTCTTGCCTGGCTGCCAGGAGTTATCTGAGTGCGAAACGATATTTAGTGCCGGAACCCGGGCAAGTTATGCAGGTACTGCCCTAAGTCCTCCTGGATTCCGCTCTTGGATCACTCTGGCACCGAGAGTACCGTAGCAGCCAGAGCAGATAATCAGAATTAGCGTCTGGTCAAGTGGCGCTGAATACGGCACCTGCTGTAGGCAGGAGCCTCTCCAGCCTGGTTAAGTCATTTTCAAAGTAAATAAGAAAAGTCAACCTGCAGCCTCAATCACCAATCAACTTATCAGTTCCAGTCAGTGCCCCAACTAATATCCATCATAGGCACCAACATTTCAAAATTATTGTCAGTACCAAAAAGTACCCAATGAAAGAGCTTGCTCAATATTGAGGCTGTTCAGCATCCATCAAAAGCTAAAGAAGAGATATATATTTTCAAACCTTTACAGTTTTTAAATTGAATTCAACTCTGAGGAAGAGTAGGAGCGAGTTCCATAGAAGAGAAGTCAAGAACGACGCAGTCTTGTCTTTTACTAACTAGACAAGCATCAACTAGAGAAGGCATTCCGGTTGAATCATAGCACAGAAACAGTATTAGTCACCCTTATGACCAGATTTAAACAAATAATTGCAACGGGCAACAATATACTCCTCCTACAATTTGACATGTCAAGTGCCTTCGATATGGTTGACCATGGAATCCTATTACACATACTCGAATACTTTGGCATTGGAGGAAATGTCCTGAACTGGTTCGAAGGGTTCCTAACCCAACGTTCGTATCAAGTCACATCAAATTCGACCACATCCAAGGCATGGACACCTGAATGTGGAGTACCACAAGGATCACCTCTCTCACCAACCATCTTCAACTTAATGATGATCCCTTTGGCAAAACTCCTATCAAACCATAACCTCAACCCATATATATACGCTGATGATGTGACAATATAATCCCCTTCAAACAAGACATTAACGAAATCTTCAATGAAATCAATCAAAGCCTACACATCATGAACACTTGGGCGGATGCATTTCGTCTGAAATTAAATGCAGAAAAAACCCAATGCCTGATTCTCACCTCCCAATACAATACAAAAGAATTCACAGCCATAAACACACCAAACCTGAACCTTCAAATCTCTGAAACGCTAAAAATCCTTGGAATCACTATCGACCGCCACCTAACGCTTGAAACTCACGCAAACAACACAACAAAAAAGATGTTTTACAGCATGTGGAAACTGAAAAGGATAAGACCATACTTCCCAAGATCCGTCTTTCGCAGCCTAGTGCAATCCCTCGTGCTCAGCCATTTGGATTACTGCAACTCACTATACGCAGGTTGCAAAGAACAAATACTGAGGAAACTTCAAACAGCCCAGAATACAGCAGCCAGACTAATCTTTGGAAAGCCAAAATATGAAAGTGCACAACCATTACGAGAGAAACTGCACTGACTCCCACTCAAAGAACGCGTCACTTTTAAAATATGCACATTAGTCCACAAAATCATTCACGGCGAAGCCCCAGCCTACATGTATGAGTTGATAGACTTACCAACTAGAAACGCCAAAAGATCATCCCGAACCTTCCTTAACCTCCACTTCCCCAACTGCAAAGGCGTGAAATACAAAGCGCTACACGCGTCAACCTTTTCTCACATGAGCACGCAGTTTTGGAATAAACTGCCGCGCAACTTAAGAACAATCAACGAGCAAGATTCCTTCCGCAGGTTATTGAAGACCCATCTTTTCGAAAAAATTTACGGAAAGACACAAAACACATAAAGACCACACCTAATGTTCACCAGTGCATCATACATTCACCCCTGAATTCTCATTCCAGTAATATCACATCTCTCATACCTTTACACACAGAAAGATATATACCATATGTCCTCATGCCTTTTTATCGCCCTCCAAGCTCCCAGTGCTTCCTTCCAAAGTTTTAATGTTTATGTTCCATTGTTATATTCCCTAACGATACCTCAACTGTTTCGCATAACTCTGCATAATGTAATCCATTACCAATCTGTAACAAAATGTATTTCTAACATTTAACTCTTATTGTAAGCCACACTGAACCCGCAAAAAGGTGGGAAAATGTGGGATACAAATGCAATAAATAAATAAATAAATAAATAAATCTTAGGACAGTTCTAGACTAATCTAGTGCCCAAAAAGTTTAGGTACGTAAGGAATAAGCAAATCCAACCAGTATGTTGGCAAACCTCCACAGAACGCTTTAATTTATGTACCCAAATAATGAAAAAAAAAACACACACACACTTCTCTTTCAATATATACTTTCAACAAATGAATGGGGAAAAATGCGGAAAAAATAAATAAAAAGGAAACAATTCTCCACTATAGGAATTACAAACTAATTTACACTTTAGCCTAGAAAATGCGGGGTCAGACCCAAGCTTTAAGCTTAATACAGTACCAGAGAAATTTCCTGCAGAATGAAGAAACATGGTCCAATTTATGTACAACTGTAATCTGCGATGCAATATTGACAATGACAAGCCATCGCATGGTGAATTACAATGGACGAGTATAAACCAAATTAAACCATGCCTGCTGGTCCAGAAATGGTACAGATGCTCCTTAGAAAGCCCAAAGAAGGGAAGCCTTAAGCCTGCTGCTGGTTTGTCATATTCTACTTACATTGCTTTTCTTTGTTTTGTTATACATTTTTATTCACAAAGAGAAAAAAAACAACCTGCAAAACTTGGTCCTTAAAAGAAAGTTGGGGGTCAAAATAGCTTTCTAAGATGTTCAGTGCAGACACTAAGGGAAGCAAATGCCCTGGAAGGGATTCCTGTTGGACGTTTACCAGAGATGGAACCATAGTGAGGAGAAGAAAAGAAAATAAGCTAAGTTATCTCCCTTGGTCCATGGTTATAGCAGTTCTTTTCCAAGTTTACTGGTGCCTGCCATTTTGAATTATATTTTGGCATGTTTTTTCTATATATATTTTGGACTGATTTGTTTTGTTCCTCTTCTTTGTAAATTTTGTAGGGACTTTTACAAAAATTTTCCCCAATTTAATTTTTGATATATCACATATTTGTGTGTTATTATTAATAAGCACTAAAAATTTGAAGGGTTTCAAAGTTCAGGAGAATTAATGATGTCTAGAGCATGTTAGTGAGCCATTTTTACGGCTAGTCTCACTAACAAACAAGCTCGGCTGAAGGATCAGCCTATACGGAACTCTCCTTGTGTTTCCCTTCTTTAAAATATTAAAATTTTCGGTGGCACAAAGTTATTTTTTAGACCTATTATAGAGTTTTATGGGTCAAATTAAGGATTTGATGAGTATTTGAACTGTGGATTTATAAAATTGGTTTTTCCCATGAACCTGAACATTGCAGATTTTTCTCTCATGATTAGATATAGATAGGAGAGTTTTTCTCTGCGGTGTTGGGTAAGTGGTGGTAGCCAATGATGAATGTCAGTCAGTGGTGTCCTAATTTGAAAAAAGGTACCCTGGGCTTATGAGGCTACATATAATTAAATGATAGTATATCAGTTCAAAGACTCATTAAAATCTTGTTGATTTGGAGCAATTTGATAGAATTTAAGTTTCTGATTTTATATTGCTCTATGCAGTTTTGAATTGGTTTGCTTTACAAAGTTATTATTACCATTTCATTGGAGAGTGATTGACTGTTGATTTGTTGTTGTTAGCTGGAATGGTTAAAGCTCCGCCCATTACCCAGATTGTTTTTTGATTTCAAAGGGTTTTAGTTTCAACCCATTTTTCTCTAGCCAAGATACCATTGAGGTTATTTAGTACTTTAAGATTCAAATATTTAGGATCTAAATAAAACTATCAACTGGACATTGTAAACAAAGAAATGCTCACCGATACCTAGAGACTGAACCAAAAGACTCGGAAAGAGATTGAACAACATAAGAGAAAGTATAGCCTTACATTTACATTAATTAAGGTCTTATAGTCTGATGCAACCAACAACTTTGACCTTGACTCAGTAGTTTCTGACCAGTTGTGCTAAACACCTACGAAAGCCTGACTGGGGCCCATGTAATAATTGAAAATTGCATATATAAAATAAAAAAGATTCAGCTTTTCAGTTAGCCATCCCTCCATCACCTTCATGAACAAAGGGATGTATGCCACTGGTCTATAATTTGTCAATAGCCTAGTGACATCTGTAGATGTTGTTCGTTCAAAAACGTCCCATAACCGGTCAGATGGGGTATACCTGTAGCCTTAATACTCAAATAGGGTTCGATGTCTTGTGTGTCAGTAGACTGTTCCTATCAGAACATACCTTTTCCTTAAAATAAGCAGCCAAGCCAGAGGCTTAGTAGTACAGTCAGTAACTGAAGAAAGTGAATGAAACAATCTAAATATATCCAGTCTATCTGGTTCTACTCATTTTGAGAAGTATTCCCTTTTTGTTTTAACCAAAAAATAATTAATTTTCAGTCTCCATTTTTGCCTATTATGTGTAGTAGGATTTTTCTGCCATAACCTCTCTAGCTTCCTATGCTCTCTCTTGATTAATAGAAGTTCCTTTAGTAAATCATTTGTCTGACTTCCTGGCAAGTTTACATTTAGGGCTCTGCTTACTAAGCAGTGCATTAGCATATGCTAATGATTAGCATACGCTAAACGCTAAGTCGCCCGTATTCCTATGCTAAAAACACTAGCACAGCTTAGTAAACAGGGTCCTTAGTTTTTAATGGTGCAATCTCGTCTAATACTTCACAACAGAGACTGAGGAATTACAAGCCACCAAACAGGTATGGTTTGGCAGAAAGAACATCAAAACCATTGCAAAACTGTGCCACTTATTCTGAAACCTCTCAAATGTGGAAGCAATTACTGGTGATCGACCTGAACAAAAGCTGCAGAAAGACCTGGAGAAACAAAATGCAATTTCTCCCTTGTAAAGAATACTATAGATGCTTGTCCCTCCCCTCCTTATATTAAATTATCTATTAAAAGGCACGCAGGCTCGACTGCCCTGGCATTTGCAGTATACCTTGTTTTTCAATTACCATCTGAGTTAAAAAAAAAAAAAAAAAAAAAAGCTTCAGCAGTGTACACCCACAGCACAAAATACGGGGTTCTCACTTGTTGTCTTTCATATATACAAGATTCATCATCTGGACACAAGCAGACCACAAGTTCTGGAAGTCAGTTTTCACCAAGTTAATTTCTCACCATGACCCCAGGCGGGTAAAGACCACCAGTGCCACAGCAGACACCTTCCCATCAACTTCCTTTCACCAAAGCTGGACGCTTTTCTATTTGGAAGAACAACAAAAGGATATGGATTCTGTTGTGCTTCCTCCAGTCAGAGGGAGAGACACAGGGAGAACGCCCCAAAACAAGCAATTTATGGCCCTGGTGCCAGGGATCTTGTCTTGTTGAGATGGGAGAAAAAGAAGATTAAAAAATATATATATGAAGATGTGATAAACAGCTTTAGAGTAAAAGAGAAAGGAAAAAGGAGACAGGAATAAAGGAAAGGAGTGAAGGATAAAACTGGAAAAAAAGGGGGGGGGGGAGAGTGATTTTAGGGACAAATTGTATTAGCTTGATCCAGGGAGAGGCTCTGGCCTTAAAAATGAGACTAGCCCAAGAGCCGGTCTCGATGAGCCCCATTAACCAGGGGCTTGGCGCTGCTGGAGGGTGAGGGGTCCTGGGGTGGAAGGCAAGGCTTGTGTGTTGACCTGGCAGCTGAATTGGCCAGTTCAAATGAGGCTGTAGGTCCCTGGTGAACTCATTGAATAGCTCCTAAGAGGTTAGGGGGTCAACAGAGATTATTTAAGTTGACTGTCACTAGGATCAGGGCTTTTTCCTGCTTCTTAGAAACAGCTTACCCTCCCACGTGGTGCTGGTTTTCAGGGGGTGGGGAATTTCATGGAAACGTTTTTTGCAGTTTCTTTTATATTTAGGTTATTGTAGGTTGTTGTAGCTGGTGGACACCCGAGCTACGGGGGTTATGGCTCATGGGGAATGAGCCACAACATGAGGTGGGAATCAAAAAACTTGTGTCATGATGTGGTGCAGGTGTATGGAGGTCCATGCCCCCCTCCAAGACCCTAGCTGTCAAGGTGGGGCTGGGGGAGCAAAGATCGTCAAAGATGGAGCGGTGGATGGAATGGCTACATAGTTGTCAAGGCAAGTAGCCAGGGGAAAGGGGGGTGGGTTTGGCTTTTGGTGCCATATCAAAGTAGCTCAGGGTGTAACCGTTTTTGAATTCTTCGACCTTATAAATTGTTAGTAAAGCTGTAGCCTATTTATTCACCCGATTGGTGTACTGTTCAACTTGTTTGCCATGATTGTTAATGTTGAGGGAATAGTTGAAATGGAGGTGAGGAAAAGAGGGTGAGGGATAACAATTACAGGAAAGGCAGTCCCAGATCCACTGGTTAGGGGGTATTGGCAGCATCAGAGAAAAGCTTTGACTCCTGCATATGACCCGTCGGTCCCTTAAACTGTGCAGGGGAAGGGACAGCCACCTCATTCCTGGAACCAGTCTATGTCGACAGAGGCAGCCACTGGCAGTGCTGGGTTATATAAGGTGGGTGAGGAGACGCTCCCTGCACACATTCCTAGCTAGTGATATGGGTGGGATTCTGCTGGAGCCAGCTCAGGGCTCCCTGGAAAGGAGGGGAACAATATTCCATCTCCCTGCCCACGGTTGCTGTGTTTTGTTCAGTACATGCTGAGAAAAACTGAATATTTCAGAAGTAACATAGCAACATAGAAGAGCATAATCGAACGTCACCGGTGAAATAGATCGCGGGTGATCTATTTTGGCGGCGGCGCAACAGCTGGCTGGAACCGTATTATCGAAAAAAATGGCCGGCCATCTTTTTTTTCGATAATACGGTTTAGCCCGGCCAAATGCCAGAGTTTGCCAGGTTTGTGATTGCCGGTTTTGTTTTTCAGCGATAATGGAAAAAAATGCCAGCCATCTCAAACCCAGCGAAATCCAAGGCATTTAGTCGTGGGAGGAGCCAGCATTTTTAGTGCACTGGTCCCCCTCACATGCCAGGGCACTCTAGGGGGCACTTCTAAAAATGTTTAAAAAAATACAAAAAAAGCTCCCAGGTGCATAGCTCCCTTACCTTGGGTGCTGAGCCCCCCCAAATCTCCCCCAAACCCACTCCCCACACCTCTACTCCATTACCATAGCCCTTATGGGTGAAGGGGGACACTTACATGTGGGTACAGTGGGTTGTTTTTTTTTTTGGGGGGGGGGGGGTTGGAGAGCTCAACACTTAGCACCACAAGTGTAACAGGTGGGGGGGTGGGGGATGGACCTGGGTCTGCCTGCCTGAAGTGCACTGCACCCATTAAAAACTGCTCCAGGGACTTGCATACTGCTGTCAGGGACCTGGGTATGACATTTGAGGCTGGCAAAAAAGTGCTTTATTTTTATTTTTTTCATCTGGGAGGGGGTTGGTGACCACTGGGGGAGTATGGGGAGGTCATCCCCCATTCCCTCCAGTGGTCATCTGGTCAGTTGGGGCACCTTTTTGAGGCTTGGTCGTGAAAATAAAAGGACCAAGTAAACCCGGCGAAATACTACTTAACGCTGCTTTTTTTCCCATTATCCGGGAAAGCCGGCCATCTGGTAGCCACACCCATGCCTGCCCATGTCCCTCCTTCGCTTCGCCGGCGACACACCCCTTTGAACTTTCGCCGGCAAGGCGATGAGAAAGTGGCGATGCTGTCAAAAAAGCAACTTTCGATTATACCGATTTCGCCGCTTTTCCGAGATTGCCGGCCATCTCCCGATTTATGTCGGAAGATGGCCGGTGATCACTTTCGAAAATGAGCTGGATAGTAACATAGTAGATGACGGCAGAAAAAGACCTGCACGGTCCATCTAGTCTGCCCAACAATTTAAACTCATATGTGCTACTTTATGTGTATACCTGACCTTGATTTGTTTCTGCCATTTTCAGGGCACAGACTGTAGAAGTCTGCCCAGAACAAGGCCCACCCCCCAACCCCGCCTTCCCCCACCAGCTCTGCCACCCATTACATTTTATGCTGTTTATCCTAGAAATAAGCAGTGGATTTTCCTAAAGTCCATTTTAATAATGGCTTATGGACTTCTCTTTTAAGAAGCTATCCAAACCTTTTTTAAACCTCACTAAGCTAACTGCTTTTACCACATTCTCTGGCAACGAATTCCAGACTTTAATTACACGTCGAGTGAAATATTTTCTCAGATTTGTTTAAAATTTAATACTTTGTAGCTTCATTACATACTCCCAAGTCCTAGTATTTTTGGAAAGAGTAAACAAGTTACTCTTTCTACCTTTCTACCCCTGATATCTCGCCTTGCATCCAAACCAAAGTTTCAGCGTGCTTGTCTGACATTGCTGTCTGGATGTCTCAACGCCACCTGAAATTAAACATGACCAAAACCGAGCTTCTCATTTTTCCCCCCAAACCCACCTCCCCACTCCCCCCGTTTTCTATTTCTGTTGATGGCTCTCTCATTCTCCCTGTCTCCTCAGCTCGAAACCTTGGGATCATCTTTGACTCTTCTCGCTCCTTCTCTGCTCATATCCAGCAGATCGCCAAGACCTGTCGTTTCTTTCTTTACAACATCCGTAAAATCTGCCCCTTTCTTTCCGAGCACTCTACCAAAACCCTCGTCTACACCCTTGTCACCTCTTGTTTAGACTACTGCAATCTGCTTCTTGCTGGCCTCCCACTTAGTCACCTCTCCCCTCTCCAATCGGTTCAAAACTCTGCTGCCCGTCTCGTCTTCCGCCAGGGTCGCTTTACTCATACTACCCCTCTCCTCAAGTCGCTTCACTGGCTCCCTATTCATTTTCGCATCCCAGTGGCGTAGCTGGACCTGACATTTTGGGTGGGCCTGGAGCTAATATGGGTGGGCACTATGTATATAGGTATGAGTAGCACTTAATGGTGGATTTCTAAGTAGTCTGCCCAACAGCTGCCCTGCATCAATATAAACCACATATATACTTAATAGAAAAACAGATATTGGTAATACAGTTACATTATCCCATATCTTAAACTTGGCCAGACATAAGTCTGCAATAATGGCAAACATCTCAATACACATGACAGGATCCTGCAATATAATTACAGCAATAGCATATATCCTTCAAACTTTGCTTTATAACAAATGTCTGATTAAGTAAACGTTGAAGTCTTTTTCACTTCCTCTAGCTCTATTCTATCTCCCTTCTGATGCTGACAAAATAAAATGACCACGGTTTGGTACATATCCTTCAACTTTACATTATAATAAATATATATGCCTTAATAAGCTGTATTAATCAAACATTTAAAATGTGGTAAATATACCTTTGAAGACTTCTTCCTTTTCTACCTACTATGGAATTTGTCGCATATAGAGAACATAGCTAGAATGTTTCCTCTTATAGCTTTCCATAGGAAAAACATATTTCAATTCGGGTAGCACCTCAATAATAGCAACACAAAATCCCTTCACCTCCAGGTACTTTGTGAAGTTACAGAAAATCCTGCAAAGAAGCTTCTTGAGTCTATGTTACAAACCTTAACCAATTCTGAATACAAATGCCAATAACAGTACCTTTAAAAAGGTAGCAGTGAATACACACAACAGCAATACACATCTCATTGAAAAGGCCAGACAAGTCAGACTCCTAGATCCCCCATACAAACTACATGCCAGCAAAATCTCTCACCTGCTGGTTCACATGCAGAACACAGACCAACCCTCATCAATTATAGAATTAAGGACCAAAAATCAGAAATTGTCTTGTAGCCTGGCATAGGCCTTTCCTTTTCCTATCCCACCATCCAGCCCTTCTACTCTACCCCCACTATCCATTCCCATAACCCAGCATCAGTCCTTCCCTTCCCTACCATTCATCTGATAACTAGGTATCTACCCCACCCCTCCCTGCACGCAGCCTATCATTAGCCCTGTCCTACCCCCTTACCCATAACTCCCTAGTATGGCATCCCCTCACCCCCACCCAGAAACCTGCCCACATTAAATATAAAGCTTTTAAATAAATAATAATAATAATAATAATAATAATAATAATAATAATAATAATAATATTATTATTATAACCTGGGCACTGCAGAGACTTTCCCCACCCAAAAACCCACCAACATAAAAAATACAACTTTTTTTAAAACTTGGGCATTGAGCCCACCCCCACCCAAAAACACATTTAAATTTGTTGGTGGGTTTCTGGGTGGGCTCGTCACTGTCTAGGGGGGAAAATGGTATATTTAATGATTTAAAAAGTTTTTTTCTCTAGGCAGTGAATAACCCACACCCGCCAAGATGCCCACCACCAGCATTACACTGTACATTTAAAAATATATATTTTACCTGGGCAGCTGGGCCTGAGTTTTCAAAAGTTGTGTACACGTGGTGGCAAGTATCTCAGACAGCAGATTGTGCTGTGCTCTGTGTACTGCCTGGGTCCTGTTCCTGTTTGGGGCCACAGAGGAGTTCTGAGGCCTTGAGGGCTCAACTAAAGGCTGAGTGAGCTCAGCAAATGCTCACTAACATCTTCTCCAGCCCCTCTAGCGCCACACCACCACTGCTGCCACTGAAGCTGTTGAGCGCTCTGCTGACGGTCAGTAAGGATGCATGTCTTTTTTTTTGTTGTTACATTTGTACCCCGCGCTTTCCCACTCATAGCAGGCTCAATGCGGCTTACATATTATATACAGGTACTTATTTGTACCTTGGGCAATGGAGGGTTAAGTGACTTGCCCAGAGTAAGGAAGAGGGAGTGATCAATGATATAAAATACAGAAGAAAGGACAAGGAAAACAATCAAGAGAGGTAGGTATAGAGTCATTGAGGGCTACAAGAGTCATCTCAGTGCTATGTGAATGACAAAGGTTGGACTGATATGGCTGAAGGGCGTTTGTTCTAGAAGACAGTCAAATTAGGAGAGAACTAGCTTCTCAAGAATTTTAGAAAAGAAAGGGAGATTACAAATGAGGCAGTAAGAGGCAATGGCAGGGTGGAGACTGGGTTTCTTGAGCATGGGACGCACTAAGGCATGTTTCCAGGATGAAAGGACTGCGCCAAGGGAGAGGCTAGCACAGAGAATGGGAATGAGATGTGGAGTAAGTAATGGAAGGAATTGACTAACTGAATGGGTGGGCCAGGGGTCCAGCCGGTGAATAAGCGAGATTAAGAGAATGCACAGTGAGGCTAGTGATGGAAGTTTGAAAGTGGCAGGAGCCACAGAGGGCAGGAGAAGGGGGAAATGGAACAGTTGTAGAAGTAGAGGAAGAAACAGAAGCTAGACATGGAGGTATCTATAAAGGTGGGGGGAAGAGACTGATGGAGGACATTTTACTCATCCAGGAATCTGCCAGGGTGGAATGTGGAAGAACAGAGGGATCATAGGACGGGGAGCTGCAAAAGCAGGGGAGAATTGGTGCATGATACAAACGGCAGCCTGTGTGTAGTTTGCAGAGGCAGAAATGCAGCGATTGAAATACTGATGTTTAGACTTGAAAAGTTCTGAATAGAACAAGCAGAGTAGTAAGTGAAAGTGGTTGCTAGAAGCAGGGGTGGGGTGTTTATGCCAGAAGAATTTAGCACGCTGAATGTGAAGTCGGAGGAGGTGGGGACTGGTGGTGAACCAAGGAGTACGCAGGAAAGAGGAATGAGATACTGGACCACGGGGGGGGGGGGGGGGGGGGGGCATTGCCTTACCCCTCCCCCCGTGCTCCATAGACGGGTGTTCTCCAGCCGAGCTGCAACACTGGCGGCAGAAATTTCCTTGTGGCACCGGTCTAAATGCCGCGGGGAACAGGGGTAAGGCAAGGCAGGCATCCTGACTGACGATCGGTGTTGGGGCGAGAGAGAAGCAGAGCACTCAACAGCTTCAGCGGCAGTCGTAGCAGTGGTGGTGCGGCGTTAGAGGGGCTGACTTCCTGACCTGCAAATTTGGCTCGTAATCGGTCGCAGCCTCACAGGTAGTTGAAAATAAATGGAGAGGAGAGCTCCTGTTTTTTCATGCTGCGTGTTGACAGCATGTGTGGCTATGAGCAGAGTCAATGAGGCTGGAGCCGTGGCAATTTCCTTAACGGCTGTGCACTCCTCCCACTGCAGCCTAAGACAGAATCGATTGGAGGATCAGGCGAAACTGGGTGGGCCTGAGCCATGATTGGGTGGGCCTGGGCCCACCCAGGCCCACCCGTAGCTATGCCCCTGTCGCATCCTGTTCAAACTTCTTCTACTAACCTATAAATGTACTCACTCTGCTGCTCCCCAGTATCTCTCCACACTTGTCCTTCCCTACACCCCTTCCCGTGCACTCCGTTCCCTGGATAAATCCTTCTGATCTGTTCCTTTCTCCACTACTGCCAACTCCAGACTTCGTGCCTTCTGTCTCGCTGCACCCTACGCCTGGAATAAACTTCCTGAGCCCCTACGTCTTGCCCTATCCTTGGCCACCTTTAAATCTAGACTGAAAGCCCACCTCTTTAACATTGCTTTTGACTCGTAACCACTTGTAACCACTCGCCTCCACCTACCCTCCTCCTCCTTCCTGTACACATTAATTGATTTGATTTGCTTACTTTATTTTTTGTCTATTAGATTGTAAGCTCTTTGAGCAGGGACTGTCTTTCTTCTATGTTTGTGCAGCGCTGCGTACGCCTTGTAGCGCTATAGAAATGCTAAATAGTAGTAGTTATTCACGTCTACCCATTCCACTCCACTCATTATTTTATAGATCTCTATCATGTCACTTCATAATTGATCACAATGTTATTGTTATCTATTGGATTTTATTGTGTTGACTAGCCTGTAACTGGGAGAGACAGTGTACCAGCAGTGATAAATAAATTTAACCTGAATGTTGCCTGTGCTGGGAAACATGATTATTATAAACCACAAAGCCTAGGTTTCCTGATGCTGGTCACCGAGGTAGTGGTGGGGCTTCAGGGAGAGGTATGATTATAATGCACAGGCCTGCCAGCAAGGAACGGATTTTGCAGTCTAGCCACTGTCCTACAGCAATGGCTATATTTACAACAAAGAAAATGAAATGCACATCAAAGGGGGTTGGGAAAAATGTATCTTAACTACTATGGTTCACTATAGCAAAGTTTCTCTGCTGCAGAAGTTGGAACTGCTTCTCTTAAATAAGTGCACTGGACCATTTTTGGGGAGACTGATTTCTCTAGAACCCCTGGTCCAATCTGACCTATTTTTGAACTTCTTTCTTCCCCCCCCCTGCCAAATTTCTTGCTGTTCTTATAAACTGGGGTTGGAGAGTTATTCTGCCCACAGACACACTCTCAATCCCTTATGTATAATTTATTTCCAACATCTGTTGGCTTGGAAAGAATTTAAAAAAGGTCTAAGTGCCGATAAAGCCAGTGACCTGCTGAAAGCCACAGAGTGTGAACGGTGGGAAATGTGGAATTAGAACTTGGGTCTGCAGGTGTCACAGTTCTACGTTTTCAGACTGCGTGCAGGAAAATCCTCTTACAATTCACCCATAGGCCAACACCTAACAGAATCTGCTTTCTCAGACTGTTCAAGCTTCCTAGCTGTTAGATTTGCTCATCTAATTGTCCATGATGAGAGAAAAGTGAGGGGCTGTGAGAGGAAGAGAGCAGGCACTAGCCACACAGCCTCAAGGCAAGGGGATCCCAAAACCATTAAAAAACCCAAATCATTCATGTGGGTAGTGGCAGTGCAATATAAGAAAGCAGAATATCCCCTTCATATATCAAAATTAAAATACTCACTCCAGGCCTGACCAGCAGTGAAGTACACACCACTCCTCTACTAAATCTACCCATAACAACAAACATATCCACCAGAGGACAAACCAACTACCATTATAGCTTACTTCATCCAAATTTTACACTGGATTCAGGCCAACACAGAGTACACCCATGACTCACTTTTCCTGAGACTGATGGCAAATATGCAGCCAGCTGTTAAGAACTTCATGGCATGGAGAATCCAGATGTGCACCAGTCTCTGCAGCCAGTCATGCTCTACTTAAGGAAGTCAGAGGTGCAGGGAGGAGTGGGCTAGAAGGAGCCCCATTTCTCCCCATCACCCCCTACCGAGTCCAAAAATCAGAACCCTACTGTACAGACTGCCATGGAACCCAACACCAAACAGTTACCTTCATTTGAGAAATAACAGAGCACCCCATTCATAGGGGATACCACAAACCACCACCTCGAAGGAAAAATGGCCTTAATTTCTGAGCCTGGAGCAAGTCTATCTCCATCAAACTACTATGCTCTGATAACCCTGCCCCCTCCACTGTGCACTGTTGCTTATTAAGGCTCCGAGCTTACTTTACAGACCTCCTGTCATTCCAGTACTGAGCCTCCCCCTGCAACACACACACAGGTCCGACAATCCACATAACTCCTACCCTTCTACTCCAGTACCGAAACCCCTTCTGCTAGTTCACCTCATCCCTTCTCTGCAGTTCCAGAACTAAAACCTTCATGTTTGCACACCTCTATACTCCATCTCATGCTCATCCTACAGCACGCCTTCCGCCCTCTCTCCCTGTGACTCACTGCTAAGGTTTCTTACAGAGTATGAAGTAAACACAGGGCAAAATCTTTCCATCTGTTTTCTTTCCCAGTGAGCTGTGGAGGACATATTGCCAGGAGTGATGGAATGCCACTCCCTGATTTCCCACTACAGAACCACCATGAAGACGGCCTGTGCTAGAATGAGGACCCTGAAAAGTAGATCATTAATAGTGCATGATGACAATACCTAATGACTTTCTCTCTAGGGTGACTTCCCAGGTCTGTGCCTACAGGGTCTGCCAGAACCGAGCCCAGCTGGAAGTTTGCTGCCTTCTAAAAGTAATGGGTCATTTCCACTTTAAGGAAAACTCTAAGCACGAGTTTTCCATGGTCTCTGACTACATATGGAAAGGATTAGCCCTCCTCTTCCAGGCTCCGCTAGCACAGTGAGGGAATGGGAAAGCATACTAGAGTCTTCTCTTCCAAGTCAAAACTCTCCCCTACAAACATCCCAGCCCTTCCACACCCAACAAGAAGTTCAATGTTGCTAGGACCTGGTTTCCTCTCTCAATAAATAAAACAGTGTCTTCACCCACAGTCCCAAGCACCTTACAGATGAGCAGCCAATTTAGGATGGAAGGACAGGATGAAAAGCACTGAAGTGAAAAGTATGACTGCTGCCCAAGGCGGGGTGGGATGGGGAGGTGTTGCTGCACCTGGAACCATTGTATACAAAAAGCTGAAATCTTCTACCCAGTGTGCGGCAGTGCCTAAAAAAAGCAAACAGGATGCTAAGAATTATTAGGAATGGGATGCAAAATAAGACAAAGTATATTATAATGCTTCCGTATTGTTCCATGGTGCGACCTCGCCGCGAATATTGCGTTCAATTCATGTCACCATATCTCAAAAAAGATATAGTGGAATTAGAAAAGGTTCAAAGAAGAGCGACCAAAATGATAAAAGGGATGGAACTCCTCTCGTATGAGGAAAGGCTAAAGAGGTTAGGGCTCTTCAGCTTCGAAAAGAGACAGCTGAGGGGGGATATGATTGAGGTATAGTAAATCCTGAGTGGTTTTAGAACGGGTAAAAGTAAATCGATTTTTCACTCTTTCAAAAAGTACAAGGATTAGGGGGCACTCAAGGAAGTTACATGGAAATACTTTTAAAACAAATAGGAAGAAATTTTTATTTTTACTCAATGAATAGTTAAGCTCTGGAATTCGTTGCCAAATGACGTGGTAACAGTGGTTAGAGTATCTGGGTTTAAAAAAAGGTTTTGACAAGTTTCTGGAGGAGAAGTCCATAGTCTGCTATAGAGATGGACATGAGGGAAGCCACTACTTGCCCTGGGATTGGTATGTATGGAATGTTGCCCTGATCTGGGTTTCTGCCAGGTACTTATGACCTGGATTGGCCACTGTGGGAAACAGGATACTGGGCTAGATGGACCATTGGTCTGACCCAGTATGGTTATTCTTATGTTCTTATAGGTGTGTGAAAGATTTGCTGTTGTGGGAGGGGGTGTTGAGTTGAAGGGCTCCTTTTTCTGCAGCATAGACACTAAAGGAAACTGTCTTCATTTAATGAAAACCAGGACATGTACTAGAGCAGGTTTGGCAGCCCTTGCAAAGGCTGCTGAATCAGCATTTTGAGGTTAAAGCCACATCCTTCCCACTTTTCTTTTTGCTAGGCTGCCTCTTTCTACCATACAAAATATTCTGTTAAATTTTGGAGTCAGAATATGAATTCCAGACATTTCCATTTAACAATTAAGCGTCTCTGGCTGTAATAAATCTTGTGGTGTGGAACGATCCCTTCAGAGCTGCTTCTTTAGGGAACTGGATGACTTCCCGTCCCCCCCATCTTATGAGTACATGAGTACAGAACCAATCCACCATTTCCAGTACCACCATTTGCTACCAGCGATTCAACACTCATCATGAAAGGCTACCAAAGAAAACAAAAATAAGTACATAAGTATTGCCATACTGGGACAGACCGAAGATCCATCAAGCCCAGTATCCTGTTTCCAACAGTGGTCAATCTAGGTCACAAGAACCTGGCAAGACCCCAAAACAGCACAATACATTTTATGCTGCTTATTCTAGAAATAAGCAGTGGATTTTCCCCAAGTCTATTTTAATAATAGTCTATGGACTTTTCCTTTAGGAAGCAATCCAAACCTTTTTTTTAAACCCCGCTAAGCTAACCACTTTTACTACATTCTCTGGCAACGAATTCCAGAGTTTAAGTACACGTTGGGCGAAGAAAAGTTTTCTCCAATTTGTATTAAATTTACTACTTTGTAGCTTCATTGCGTGCCCTCTAGTCCTAGTATTTTTGGAAAGAGTAAACAAGAGATTCACGTCTACCCGTTCCACTCCATTCATTATTTTATATAGCTCTATCCTATGTCCCCTTAGCCGTCTTTTCTCCAAGCTGAAGAGCCCTAGCTGCTTCAGTCTTTCCTTATAGGAAAGTCGTCCCATCCCCTTTATCATTTTTATTGCCCTTCTCAGTACCTTTTCTAATTCCACTATATCTTTTTTGAGATGCGGCGACCAGAATTGAACACAATATTCAAGGTGCGGTCGCACCATGGAGTGATACAAAGGCATTATAATGTCATTTTTGCTTTCCATTCCTTTCCTAATAATACCTAACATTCTATTTGCATTCTTAGTTGCCGCCGCACACTGAGCAGAGGGTTTCAACGTATCATCAACGATGACGCCTAGATCCCTTAAAAAAATTTTTTTTACAACAAACGTCTTTCATTTTTAATAGCACTACTCTCAATTTTATTTTTCGATTGGTTTAGTCACATGTAAGCACAATTGTACATGTACAGTCAAGAATATAGTATCGCATGAGGTATGTATACTGGAGAGACGCACAGGCAGATAGTAAATCTATTAGGATGAATACATGTATAACAGGAAGTGTCTTGTGAATAGGTTTCTAAAAAGCTGAGCACTAAAATCTTCTCTGAAGAAACTGATATTGTTTCTTTGCATTCCTCGCAAGTCCCTTCTTAGATACGTCCTTTGTAGTATCTCATGGAGATACAGCCATCAGGCAATGGAAAAACATTGGTTATTTTTTGGTTATAATACGTAATTTTGGAAAACTGCTTTGATTCCATTCAGTAGGCAGCATATAACTTCAGATAAACAAGCCTTCCCCATGATGGGGAAGGCTTGTTTATCTGAACTTATATGCTGCCTACTGAATGGAATCAAAGCAGTTTTCCAAAATTACGTATTATAACCAAAAAAATAACCAATTAACTGGTGTTCAAGAAACTACTTTAAATAAAGGCCATTTTTGCTCCCTCCCTAAAACCATTATAAATTCATCTGCTTTCTGCATTTTGAAATATCTTGTATCTCCATATATAAGCCCAGCACTGCAGTATCTTACTGTAGTAAGATGCAGCTCACGACAGCTGTTCTTGGAGCACGAGAGACCCCTGTTTAACACAGCTTCATTGACCCATTATTGCATTTAAAAACCAAGGACCATGGCTCTCCCATCCCACATCTCCCTAGGCTCCTACGAACTGCAGCTGTTGGCCTTCTTTTCTTCCTCTCTGATCCATACTGTAGAGCCCAAGACACAGGAGCACATCAGATTCACAGTGAATGTTGCCAGTAACAGACAAACCTTCATGGGCCAAGGGTACAAGAGGGCTGACTAACAGACAGCTGTCTTCCTTGCAATAAATAATCCTGCAGCTTTCACCCTAGCCCAAGCTCAGACCCACACACAGTCAGGTTTGTTTTCCATCTCCCTGGAGAGTCACAGGAAAGGAAATACTAGGAAGACCTTGCTAACTAGGAAAGAGGATGGGTCACCCCCACCATGCCAGCCCCAGCTTCTACCACTGGAGTTTTAACAAGCATAAGGATAGCCAGTCCAGAGCAGCGACAGGTCAGGAAATAATCCATCTGTCAATATTGCACTGGAACTTGTACACGCCAAGCATTAAAAAGGACCATTCTTTCATTTCTCTTTGAAGTGCTTGTGAAAGTGTCTTGGAATTTTCTAACAATCTCAATAAAGGAAAAGGTAAAAACTCCACCCTCCCTCCCCAAACACACATAAGCTTCTCCTGAGCCAGTGTCTTCAGATGACAAGGCAAATTACTGTCTAGGAATGGTGGCAGCTAAAGCCAAAACACATTCTGAGCTTTGTATGCCAATACTGCTGTTGAGGAATTTGTGAAGTACTAAGGGTGAGAATAAGAGACCCCTCGTCTCAAAGGGCCCAGTTAAACAAGGGCTGGGCCCATTCGAGCGGGTCTCAAAGCGGGCGGAGGAGGAAGCAGGAAGGGGGGGGGGAGGAATCGGGTCCACGAGGACTCCTTAGCGCGAATCCATCGTGTGGTTGGTGAGTTTAGGGGGCTGGCAAAAGGGAGAGGCAGGAAGCTGATTGGAAGGAGAGACTGGTGGGGGCGGACCAAAAAAGGAAAATAAAGCTGGGGGATTGTGACGAGGTCAGGGCATTCCCTTGATCCTCGGAGGCATTTACCCACCCGCCCACCTTCGCAAGTGGGAGGTGGGGGGATGGTGTTTTGTTTGTGTATTTTTTGTCAAAAATTTCTTGTCCAGTTTCTGTTTCTCAGATAGCATCAACCGTCATTTTTTATTTTTATTTTCATTTTTATTTTACATAGTGTTGGTTTCGATTTCCCAGAATTGGCGCACCGTCATCCTTTCTTTTCAATCATTTTTTCCTTCGTCTTTATTCCTTTGTAGCTCCATTGGAGGAGCAATTTTTTATATCATCATACTTTTTTTTGTTTCTAATATGCTGAGTTTTATTATACATCATTACACAAGTATCAATCTGTTTGAGTGAATGTCATTTCCGGTTTAGCGCTGTTTTTCATCACTGTTTTTTACGCAACAACGCACCGGCATTCATTCTTTATTTCACAAGCATTATTGGAAAGTCCATTATATGTTTTTCACATTTTTTTTGTGCGCTGTAGCATTATATATATATTTTAGGTCCGGTCCTTCCTTACACGTCACTTCCGGTTTAGCGACGTTCTCTTTCGCGATCTTCGTCGGTTTTCCTTTTGGCGCCTTTTTTTGTTTAAAATACAGCTCCTTCGGGACATAATTTTTTCATCTGCATTACCAATTGTGCGTGCAGCGCTTCTGACGGACTTTATCAAATAGTCTTTTTAAAGGTTAGTAGCACTAAGTTATTTGGGCGATTTCGTGCTCTTAATCTATAATCATTGCCTTTGGTGGATTACATTTTTATCTATACCTGCGCTCTTTTTCTTCTTTTTTTGCTGTCTAAGTTAGATATATTTTTTGTTCCCTTGCGTTTTCTCTCCTGTGAAATACCTTCTCATCTCTTTATTCCCAATAGACTACTACACTATTT
Source organism: Microcaecilia unicolor (assembly GCF_901765095.1). Lineage (NCBI taxonomy): Eukaryota > Metazoa > Chordata > Amphibia > Gymnophiona > Siphonopidae > Microcaecilia > Microcaecilia unicolor. The sequence goes on along the minus strand of NC_044033.1, from coordinate 197,466,732 downwards.
TTGAAGAACCAATCCCATTAGTATTTAGTAATTCTCCGTGCAAGAGGTCAGTGCTCCTTATTACATTACACAATATATATTTTTTTCATATATACTTCTTTTACATTTTATCAATGGGTAAGTTTTTTTCTCTTCAATTTCTCCATATATCATCTGATAGACTTCTGTAAAATCTTCAGAGGATTTCCAACGTCATTGCTCTGCAGCACTCTGCATAGCAGGTCAGTCTCATTAATAAACACAATACCGTCTTTTTATTAAGAATTTTTTAATTTTAATTTTGTGATCTTCCTTGTCCGTTTGAATTTGCCATTTTTTCCCTAAGTGATGCGGCTATGTATTATGTTAACTAGCAAGATCTTTTTCCACAGCTTCCCCACACTTTTATTTATAGCTGGTTCTCTATTCATGTGGTTGGCATTAAACCTTCGACTAATATTACCATACTCTTCATATGTATGTGATCTTAATGTAGTATGTATGTGTATCATAACATTATGATATTATTATTAATTCTAATACACAAATTTATAATTTTAAATGGTTAATCGCTCTTTTTATTTAATATGTATGTGCACCTTTCATTACTTCACTTTTACTATTCAAATTTATGTGTGCATATACATTTTTTACTGTTTATTGTTTCTATTTATATAAGATATGGATGGTTTCTTTTGTATATTATTATTTCACAAATTTATATACATTATTCTTTTATGATAAGTTCATTATATGTATGTGTTTTATTTTTAATCGTTATTATCATCTTCATATTATTTTACAAAATTGTTATATATAGACCTTAAAATTATGAGTTTATATAATTTATTATATTTATTGTTTTAACTTTTTCCGAAATATTTTTACCTGTTCTATTATCACACATATCTTTTATATAATATGTATTTTTACAGACTCCTGATGCAGGCCTGACGGCCGAAACACGACGTGTCGAGTCTTCATACCTTTAATAAAATCTTTATTTAAGAACATCTTCCAGTTTCTGGTATCCTTGGTCGTACTCCCACTCTTTATACACTATTGTTTTTACCATAGGGTGCTTGAGTTTTCCGCTTGCTGGTGGATCTTCTCTCGTTTTGTTTGTGTATTTCAGGAATAGAAGCTGTCGCAGCGGCAAAAAAAAAGAACACAACAAATCCGAGCTACAGGAGAGAGTGCTCATGGGGGCTGAGCCAAGGCAGAAAAGGCGGGTCAGGCGACCCGGGCTGCAGGTGTGGAGGTCCACACGGCGTAGGGTTCTTGCTGCTGTGGCAGAGCCCCGAAGCGGAAGCTGCCGATTTGCTGATATGGCGAACGGCTGAAGGGGGGGCAGCCACTGCTGATGTATGCCTGCTCTTGTAGCTCGAGAAAGGGGGGGGCCTATATTGTTCATGCTAATTGAAGTTAAATTGTAATAAAGTAAGCTGCGGCCTATGTTACCCAAAATTGGTTCGCAAGGAGTTATTTGGAGGTGGGAAGGGGTTGGGGTAAAGGATAGCTGGGGTCGAATGGGGTTCCAGCTCCAAGGTTTATTGCAGGTTGGTAGAACGTTATGTGCAACCATGTAAATGAGTAAATGTTAAAACACGATTCTGTTCTAGCAATTTGTACCAGCTTCTAGAGGCCAATCTCCAGTTGGGTTAGTTTAATGCAAACCATGATAGTAATGAACCTATTCCTATGATCTCAGGATCTCAAATTTGCCGTGAACGCTCACCGTAGTACCTGCGTCCTGCTAAGAGAACTTCCTTCTGGAGCTCATATGTGCATAGGTAACCTATTCAGGTGAGCTTGAAAATACCTTTCAATAATGGGAAATATTTCTGTTCTTTCTACACGATTCACAGTCATTTTTATACCGCTGCTAGACCGTACAGGTCTTTATCTGTCGTCATTTACTATGTTACTATTTATGTATGGTACTCTAGCTGTCCCTAGAGGGCTAACAATCCTGGGACAATGGAGAGTTAAGAGACTTACTCAGGGTCACAAGGAACTGTGGTGGGAATCAAACCCAGGTCACCATTATCAAAGTCTTATCTCCCCTTAGCAGCCTTTTCTCCAAGCATCACTCAATCACTTTCTGCTCTCCTTAACCCCTTCTATGACCTTGCCAGACAGAGCAATACAGAGTTGGGGGAGGGGAGGAGGTAGCTACCCTCTGATCCAGTCCCCAGAATCTATCCTGGAGACAGAAATGGCAGACCATAGTGCAAAGCTTTGAATCACCCAGATACCAATCACTAAAAAGACCAGTAATCTACAAATCTGCTCAGTTTCCGCCAGCACAGTTACATATCAGATTTCCAGACGCTCTGCCAGTCTACGACTCATCTGCACCGCATGCATCACCACTTCTCATGGTTCTGATTCCTATTGGGCTTGCAGCTCTATCTGAACTGGCCTCTCCTGGATATCCAGCTTCATGAGCTTCATTTGTAGTCAGCGGATTAGGTACCCAACACTTACCAGGATCTGAAAACACATTCTCTGGAATCAGACTCTGCAGCTTCCTGCATGGAAAGTAAGAAGCTGCCCTCAATCTGGTACCCAGATGCGCTGGCAGGGAGTTTGTGCTCTGCTCTCCATGCATTCCTCCAGTGCCAGATACATTCCAGCACCCACTCAATGCTGGAAACATGGAGAATTGGGGGGGGGGGGGGGGGGACATGGTGATGACAATCTGTCACCAGTCAGAAATTAGAACACCTCCATGCGCTGTGGCCAACCTCAGGGTGGGTCATTTGATCGCCATCTGCCTCTCATGACCAGCTGCACCCAGTAACAAAACACGCATTCTTGCCCTCTTTCCTGGCTTTGGAAATCTGAAATCCTTCCCCCCCATCCTCAGTTATGATTATGAAGTATTAAAAGCACATTGAAATCATACAGAAGTTAGGTACCAAGCATTTCTCTACCATATATTAATCAGTTTCTGATCAATTCATAATCAATGGAGAAAAAGTGATCGCTGCCAATACCCCCTACCCTAAATATAACAAGTCTCTGCCTTAACCCTCAGCTTTCAAATCCATGCAAGGGGTTTACTGTACACAAGCCACAAGATTAATCTGCTTTACATCCGCTAAACTTACAATCAACCAAGTTTCTACAAAAACACACCAAAATGGGAGGGAGGGAGGGAAGGAAGGAACCTTGTTTTTCTAGATGGGAAAAAAAAGACTCTCCCCACCACCAAGGCAGAATTTTTCTACAGGCTTCCAAGTGCCCTGAAGCTGAGCAGAATTGCAAAGGGGGTGGGATGGAAAGGGCCCTCAGAAAACACATATTTAAATATGAAATGGAGAACTCCCAGTGCAAGCTTTAATGACAAACAGCTGTACAATCCCCCCCCCCCCCCCCCCAGGAAGGGGAGGAAGACGGAGCAGAGAGCAAAGGGCTCAGAATCAGCCTCTTTCTTTAAAAGAGATCAAATTGCTTCTTATTAATATTCCTCCAACCCCACCAAAACCACTGAACAGAGCCTCTGCCCAGCCACGTCCAGAGAAAGGGGTGGCTGCAGTACAGCAAAAAGAAAGTTAAGATGGTGGGGAGGGACAAATTCTTTCACCCTTAAGTCTCCTGATTACCCCTTCGCAGCTATGTACATACATATTACATGTATGTATTTATCCCACTTATTTACACTTTTTCTTTTTTTCGCATCCACAACTCATGAGACCTTCAGTTAAGAAAGGAAAATCTGACTCTCCAGTCTGCATCAAATCTAGATTGGGTGGGGTGTGGAGGGGGGGGGGGGTGGTCTCCAGTCTTACCTTTAGTGGAGATGCTTTAATCTGCTCCGTCCCTCCAACTGCAGAAAGTAAAAAAAATCAGCAATCACCGTACATTATTTATCTACACAAAAATCCTCCAGAAACCCGAAGCAGCCTATGCCAACCGGTCAAGGGAAAACGGGATCATTCATTAGGGCTAGAATTAAAACCAGCCCATCCAACTCCAAGATTAAGAATCAAGCTTAACCATTAATTTTTTAAGCATCTTTTCTACACAATAGGGAAGGAAAGAAAAAGACACTAAGATCAATTTTTTTTTCCCTTCTACATCACCACTTTGCAGTTTTGCATTTCAAAACAAAATCGTAGAGGAAGAGTTGAATGACCTTCGTCTCCAGATTTTAAGTCAACGTTACCTTTTCCTCTGCCTCTACAGCTCCCGCTGTCCAGGCTCCCAGCACCGAGACTGCCAGATCCCGACCATGTCAAACGGGACTTCAGGCCCCGCCCCTCCTCTTAAAGGGACCATCTTAGCTAGATCAAGTTCCCTTCCCAGCCCCATTCAGAAATTGTGCTAACCTCGTTTATGAGCTGTTATTAGCAAACAGATCCTATGGCATGAAATGGGACCTACCGCAAATAGCCGTGCAATGGTGCCCATAGGAGTTACCTTTGCACCCCCAATATTTATTTATTACATTTGTATCCCACATTTTCCCACCTATTTGCAGGCTCAATGTGGCTTACATAGTACCAGAGGGGTGATTGCAGACAGTACGCGCCTTCATTGTGGCCAGAGAAGGGTCACTGATATTGTACACATATCCCAGAAAACTGGCACTTGGCAGTCCTAAAGGACTGCGAGTGAAGACCAATACTCAGACACCAGGGGCGTAACCAGATAGCAGATTTTGGGTGGGCCTAGTGAAGAAGTGGGTGGGCACCAAGTGTTCTCCTCCCTCCTTCCCCCCAATGCGATGAGGCCAGTATCAGCAGATTAGGAAGCTTAGACTGCTGAAGTGGAAAGCAGTGTTTTCAGCACCATCAGGGAGAGGTCTTCAGCTGGCGAAGCTTGGGATCCCCACTAGCTAGCACTGAATATGTGCTGCTGTTGGGTCGGCCTGAGCCCTAAGTGGATGGGCCCCAGCCCACTCTGGCTCACCTGTGGCTACGCCACTGGCTCAGACCAGTCTTCGGGCTACACCAAGCCAGCCAGGTTTTCAGGATACCTGCAATAAATATGCATGAAATAGATCTGCATACAATGGAGGCAGTTCATGCAAATTTCTCATGCATATTCACTGTGGCTATCTTACATAGTAGGTGACGGCAGATAAAGACCTGTATGGTCCATCCAGTCTGCCCAACAAGATAAACTCATATGTGCTACTTTATATGTATCTTGGAAACCAGACTGGCTTGAGAACCCCTGCTCTTGCCAGTAAGGGGAACAAGATTCATTAGTGAATGCCTTCAAAAAGGTGGTAAATAAATCCATCCTGATCCTCCTGTATGACCTTTATAACCTGGATATAAAGGTGCTCTGTAATGATGGCAGACCCAGGCCTTTTTTGTATGACAATATACACCCCAGAGGATCTAGCTCAATGCCCACTACAGGCTCTTGGCTCCCTGTACAGAGCGGCTTCATGACAGCCCAGACCCTCTTGTACAAGCTGATGGCTACAGTCTAAGAAGGCACCATGCCCCCCCCCCCCCCCCCCCAACACAGCATCATGGTTGTGCTCTATAGGTAACACATTTAAAGCAAATCAGAAAATGCAAAGTTGCTTACCTGGAACAGAAGTTTGCCATAGACAGCAGGGGAAACAGCCATACTAGCTTGCCCTGCCCATGCAGTGTTTCCCTGGTAGCTACATCTCCTCTTCCTTTCACTCCATCTCCTAGTTAGCTCAGGGACATTGATGGAGAGGAAGGCGGGCAGGAAATTGTGGCTGCATTTCCCTGCTATCTACAGCAAACCCATGTTATGGGTAACTTTCTCCACAGAGAAGCAGGGGAGATGAAAGCACGCTCTATAGTGATTCCCAAGCTGCAGGTCATTGTTTCTGCTGTTGGGTGGCAATTCAAGAAAGTGGTGGTGGGTCGTCGTCAGAAAGTTCAATAAGCAGCTGCTACATAGGACTGGTTGGCAAAGGTAATGTTTCATGCAGAAATGGAATCTAGACAATTGTCTGGTGAATGTATAAATGGCTGACCAGGTGGCAACTTTACAAAAGTCCACAACAGCTATGGCTCTAAGGGCTAGATGCACTAAACAATCGTTAGAGCGATTCCCTTAGCGAATCGGTAAGGAACGGGCATGCATCAAGGAATAGGAATGCAAATGAGCTGCTCATTGTAGCCCACTTGCATTCTCTATTCCATCGTTAAACAGTCGGCCAGTTGAGCATGAGCAGAGCAGCCAAGCGTTAAGCTGGCTGATCTGTGCATGCCAAGGACGTCCTTTATGGACGTCCTTCGCCCGCCCCCCCCCCCCCGAGATCGCTGCCCATCCATCTCCCCCCTGCATTGAAATGACAGCTTCCCACAGCCCCGGCCTCCCCGCCATCCGAGGCACTGCCCCCCTTGAGGTTGTCGCCATCACTGGGCCAGGCCCTCACAGCGCCTTTCACCTCCGTGTGAAGGTGCTGCAGCAGGCAACAGCTGATTGCCTCCCTTCGGACTTCCCTCCTTTCCTCCATGGCCCGCCCTCGTCTTACATCAGATGAGGGCGCACCAGGGAGGAAAGGAGGGAAGTCTGAAGGGAGGCGATCAGCTGTTGCCTGCTGCAGCGCCTTCACATGGAGGTGAGAGGCGCTGTGAGGGCCCCACCCGGTGGCAGATGGAGGGGAGCGGGTAGAGGGGGAGCGGCAGCGGTGACGACCTCAAGGGGGGCGACGGGGGCGGTGCCTCGTATGGCAGGGAGGCCGGGACTGTGGGATTTATTTGTTGCATTTGTATCCACATTTTCCCACCTCTTTGCAGGCTCAATGTGGCTTACAATATGAATGATGGATATATCTGATATATAAGAAAATATACATTTTGTATTACAGAGGATCTTGGGTAACATGATAGTGATATTACATGATAGTAGTTTAACAAGCAAGTATTATAAGACAGTACTGGGTATATGTATAGGAATTTACGTTTGTTGATCTTTGTGGTATGCCTTGTTAAAGAGCTGGGTCTTCAGTAATTTGCGGAAGTTGGCTAGTTTATAGATCGTTTTTAAGTTGCGCGGAAGCGCGTTCCAGAATTGTGTGCTCAGGTAAGAGAAGGTTGACACATGTGTTAGCTTGTATTTTAGACCTTTACAATTGGGGAAGTGAAGATTAAGGAATGTGCGGGATGATTATTTGGCATTTCTGGGTGGTAAGTCTATCAGGTCTGACATGTAGGCTGGGGCTTCTCCGTGAATGATTTTGTGAACTAGGGTGCATATTTTGAACATGATACGCTCTTTAAGTGGGAGCCAGTGTAGCTTTTCTCGGAGGGGTTTAGCACTTTCATATTTTGCTTTACCGAATATGAGTCTGGCTGCAGTGTACTGAGCTGTCTGAAGTTTCTTGATTATTTGCTCTTTGCAACCAGCGTAGAGTGCGTTGCAGTAGTCTAGGTGACTGAGTACCATTGATTGTACCAGGTTGCGGAAGACGTTCCTTGGGAAGTAAGGTCGTACTCTTTTTAGTTTCCACATTGAGTGCAACATTTTCTTGGTTGTATTTTTTGCATGACTCTCCAGTGTTAGGTGTCAATCAATGGTAACTCCAAGAATTTTTAGGGTGTCCGAGATTGGAAGATTCAGCTTTGGTGTGTTAATGGTGGTGAATTTGTTCGTGTTATGTTGCGAGGTGAGTATTAGACATTGGGTTTTTTCTGCATTGAGTTTTAGTTGAAATGCATCTGCCCATGTGTGCATGATATGTAGGCTTTGGTTGATGTCATTAGAAATTTCCTTTAAATCTTGTTTAAATGGGATTTAGATCGTTACATCATCTGCATATATGTATGGGTTGAGGTTTTGGTTTGCTAGTAGTTTGGCCAAGGGTATCATCATTAAGTTGAATAAGGTCGGTGAGAGAGGGGATCCCTGTGGAACTCCACATTCAGGTATCCATGCAGCTGATATAGAGGGGAATAATCGAACGGCGCCGGCGATGTATTTTGGTGGCGCCGCAAACAGATGGCCAGACCCGTATATTCGAAAAAGATGGCCAGCCATCTTTTGTTTCGATAATACGGTTCCAGCCAGCCAAATGCCTTGGATTTCGCCAGGGTTTGAGATGGCCGGCTTCGTTTTTTAGCGATAATGGAAAGTTATGTCAGCCATCTCAAACCCCGGCCAAATTCAAGACATTTGGCCGTGGGAGGAGCCAGCATTTTTAGTGCACTGGCCCCCTGACATGTCAGGACACCAACCGGGCTCCCTAGGGGTCACTGCGGTGGACTTCAGAAAAGCTCCCACGTGCATAGCTCCCTTACTTCGGAAGCTGAGCCCCCCAAAACCCACTACCCACAAATGTACTGCACCCACTAAAACTGCTCCAGGGACTGCTCCAGGGACCTGCATACAGCTTCTAGGACTTATTGCTGCTATATAACTTTGGCACACCAGTTCACACCTGAAGACTAATCTCTCTGGAAAAAGTCCTTTCTTGAAATAACCACGTTTACTCACAGTTAACTGCAGATCAGAGGTTGTGCCCCACTGGCAAAGAGTCCCCTGGTACTAAGATGAGCAGTAGGTCAGAGCTGGCACAATGGTGTACAATGCCCTCTTTCAGCACCATTCAAGGTAAGAACTACATTCTCTAACGTGGGTAACACAGGAAAGGGAACTAAAACTGGCTTACAAAAATGGCCACTACCGCATGGACTACAACAGGAAACAAAACAGGGCACACTCTGACCCAGTTAGCAGGGGGAAAAGCACCATGGGAGTAGAGCCCACTACCCTACACCCACCACAATGCATTGCTGATGTGACTCTGCAGTGCACCTAACAGAAAAGGTGTCACACTCAACTTAGCCAAATCACAACCAGGGAAAGGCTGTCAGAGGATAGAACACATTCTGCTGTCATGGAGGTGGGTACGGCATTTGAGGCTGGCATACAGGCTGGCAAAAAAGGTTCTTATTTTTATTTTTTTAGTATGGGAGGGGGTTGGTGACCACTGGGGGAGTATGGGGAGGTCATCCCCCATTCCCTCCAGTGGTGATCTGGTGAGTTGGGGCACCTTTTTGAGGCTTGGTCGTGAAAATAAAAGGACCAAGTAAACCCGGCGAAATACTGCTTAACGCTGTTTTTTTTCAATTATCGGCGAAAGCCGGCTACTGGTAGCCACGCCCATACCGCCCATGTCCCGCCTTCGCTTTGCCGCCAACACGCCCCTTTGAACTTTCGCCAGCGAGGCGACGGGAAAGCGGCGATGCTGTCAAAAAAGCAGCTTTCGATTATACCGATTTCGCTGCTTTTCCGCGATCGCCGGCCATCTCCCGATTTGTGTCAGGAAATGGCCGGCGATCACTTTCGATTATGAGCTGGATAGTCGAATTAGATGTCACTTGGTATGATCGTGTGGTTAGGAACCCCTTAAACCAATTGAGAACGTTGCCTCCGATTCCGAAGTATTCGAGGATGTGTAGCAGTATTCCATGATCTACCATGTCGAAGGCGCTAGACATATCAAATTGTAGCAGTAGTATGTTGTTGCCAGTTGCTATCAATTGTTTAAATTTGTTCATGAGAGTAACTAGTACTGTTTCTGTGCTGTGGTTAGACCGGAATTCTGACTGTGAGTCGTGTAGTATTGAGAATTTGTTTAAGTAGTTTGTGAGTTGTGTGGTTACCATCCCTTCTGTTATTAAGGGAATGGATGCTACTGGTCTGTAGTTGGTTAGTTCGCTAGCACTCTTCTTTGTGTCTTTTGGTATGGGGGTGAGTAGTATGTTTCCATTCTCCTTCGGGAAGAGTCCAGTTTGTAACATATAGTTCACGTGATTCGTGAGGTCTGTTATAAATTGTTGAGGTGTTATGGTATAAGCCAATTGTCAGAATTATCAATATAAAAATGCAGCTTTTAAAAGATGTATTGAAACTGCATTTCAATACCTTCTTTCCCCTTTTCCTTGGGAATTTCTGGTAGCAGGGCTAGTCAATTACAAACACTTAACAAAGACAAAAGAGAGATATATAGCTTCCTCTGCCCTCCCACCTAACAAAAGCTTGACTAAGGTGGGTACCTGAATACCCCATTGAAAACAAAGAACTCAGAGGAAAAGCATAAACAGAACACTTGCCTGTCATCAGAGGTATACCTGCCCCTCCCATCAACTATCAGACAAATGGATGCCAGGACATCTGCAGATCATGTGAACAGACTACAATAACCATAATGCCTTGCAAGTTATCCAGTGCAAACCAGGAAGCAGGTGCTGGGACTCTGTGTCATATCCTCCTGCAGCTTGCATGATATAAAAGCAAAAGCTGTTTCCCCAAGATTCAGATTCTCTCTTCAGCTGCAAGCAACTCAGATCCACTCGCTGCAGAAGCCCTGCTCCTGTCCTGACCATGTGCCCATCAATCAGCTGGACCACAGCATGCTTGTAACAAGGATTGTAAGTTAACCTACCTGCTACTTTGTTCTATTTTAAGCACAAATTCTCTGTTCTAAGATCCTTTTAAAAACCTACCTCTCGTGTGAAATTGTATTTTAAAATAAACCTTTCCTGAAGCTAAAAGTATAGTCTCTTTGTGCTCTGAGTACATGCTTTCGAATTTCAACAGAGATATATACTTAATTTATTTAATTTATTGCAATATTGCAATTATCACCTTTGGTGATTGGTGGAGAAATTAATATCCTAAAACTTATAAATACAGCGCCTGCTTTTAAATTATAAACAGTAGCGAGTGCTCTAGAGCTCTTTCCCCCAAGTAAATCATTTCTTGTAACAGAGGGGCAGATGTCATAAGGTTGTTTGGGCAGATGTCTAATTTGCAATGAGACTTGGTGAATCTTTTAAGTGTTTGGGAGATAAGATCCTCCGATAATATCTCGAAGTTGGTCCAGGTTCTGTCTGCTGGGAATACACCAGCGTGTGGGTCTAGACAGTCAAGGAGCTCGGAGTAATCGGTGGTACTGACTGGTATTTTAAGTCACAATTGTACGATTTTCTCGTTGAAGTATTTTGCGAGATTGTCTGCTCCTGGTGTATCTTTGCTGTTGGTTGTGATTGGTGTGACGTCTAGTAGTTTATTCACGAGTTGGAAGAGTTTGTGTGTGTCTTTGTAGTTTGGTCCAATTTCAGTTTTATAGAATAATCTTTTAGTTTGTCTTATGGTATATTTATATTTCCTTTGCAGTTGTTTCCAGGCATTAAGTGAGGGGTCGTCTTTCTTTTTGTTCCACACACGTTCTAGTCATCTGACTTGTGTCATTTCAATGTAGGGGGGAGGTGGATGGGTGGGGATCTCGAGCGGCGGGGATCTGGGGGGGGGGGGGGGCGAAGGACGTCCATAGGCACAGCTCTTTTTTTTTATATATAGTGAAGGACGACCTGGGGGGGGAGGGGGCTGAGCTAAACGCGCTGTGGGACTTCCAGGTTGAGCACTTTTTTCCCTCAATTTTTTTTTTGTAACATTTCAATCCCACGCCACCCCAATGACAGGTATAGACCTCTCATTAGATTTTCCAGCGTTAAGGCAATTGGAAAAGGTTAATGCATCTCATTACAATGGGGTTTCCAGGGCCGTGCCAACACGGTAAGCGAAGTAAGCGTGGCAGGGGGGCGCCCCGCCGCGCCATGCTTGCCTCGCCCTCCCGCTCCCATGTCCCAACTGCCTGCCCTCTTCTCCCCCCAACAAAATCTCATTTAAATTTACCTCCGTGCGGCTGGCAGGCCAGCGAACGGCGCAGCGTCGGTGAAGGAGGCGGTGCTCCCGCCGTCTCTACTGGTCTTCCCTTCGCTCAATGTCCCACCTTCTTCTGACGTCAAGGAAATGACGTCAGAAGAAGGCGGGACATTGAGCAAAGGGAAGACCAGTAGAGACGTCGGGAGCGCCGCCTCCTTCACTGACGCTGCGCCGTTCGCTGCCCTGCCAGCCAGACGGAGGTAAATTTAAAAGAGATTTTGTTGGGGGGAGAAGAGGGCGGGCAGTTGGGACATGGGAGCGGGAGGGCAGGCGAGAGAGGACAGCGATCATCTACACGGGGGGGGGGGGGGGGGGGGGGCGGCACCCGATCCCTTGCAGGGGGGCACCACAGACCCTTGGCACGGCCCTGGGGGTTTCTACACAATTTGCTCATCTGCATTCCGTTAGCTGCTACCGTCGTCGGAACATGGCCTTTAGTGCATGCCGGGGTTTAGTACTTGCTCGTTAATTGCTCGTTAAGTTTAGTGCATCTGGCCCTAAGCCACCAGGAGTTTTCAACCTGGTCCTCAGGACACAACCAGCCACTCAGGTTTTGAGGATACCTACAATGAATATTCATGAGATAGATTTCGATGCAAATTTGTGGATACAACTCCATGTGTATGAAGGACTGGATTAAAAATCCATGCTCTAAGGCAATATAGTAACATAGTAGATGACGGCAGAAAAAGACCTGCAAGGTCCATCTAGTCTGCCCAACAAGATAAACTCATATGTGCTACTTCATGTGTATACTCCTGAAGATGTCCTCCCACCAGAGGAAGAGAAGAATGGACAAGCCTAATATATGCAATATATGTCCCATACAGTGTCCCTGCAAAGTTTTTAGTCATTATTGAAGGATATAATCAAGGCAGTCAGCACAGCAGCTTTCAAAAGTTTACAAAACTCCTGGAAGAAAAGTCCATAAATCATTATTAGCCAGGTAGATTGGGACAAAGCTACCATAAACAGAGCAGCTGTTTGGGGTCATACTGGAAAGTTAGGACTTGACTTAACCACTATCAGAGACAGGATGGCTACCTAGATGGACATTCGCTCTCACCCACCATAGCTCATCTTATTTTCTCCTCTATTACCTTACTGGGTTTGGCTCTGCAATGCCTCAGGGTGTCCAATACAACCTTACAACAGCTCTGTAATAACACTAAGACATGGGGTGGCATCATGCTTTCCCATTTAAAGATGTTGCCTACTGGGATAGGATGTCTGATCGCCCCAGGCCCTCCACCATTCAGGAAGAACCAGGCCAATGTGGTGCCTCCCTTTCCAGCACCTCTGTAGACAGCAGGGCAGCTGTTCCACTCACCCACTAGAGCCTACCCTTTGGCTCACTCTGTTTCCAATTCTTTCTTTTTGTTTGGGTTGCACTGAAGCTAATATGTTTGAGGCCTCATCAAAAAAAAGCCAGTTGTCTTAGGAGGAATCTTTTTTTTTTGTCTCAAGATTAATAATCCCAAACACCTTCCAATTAGAGAAATTCAGTCTTAGAGAGTACACAGCATCAGCATAGACAGGGCAGCCTGAGGCCACAGGACCATATGCAGAGACTCGTTTGTATAAGGCAGTAGGGCTAAAAAGCCAGGCAGTATGCTTAACACAATCACTCAAAAGTAGGGCCGGCCTGAGGACAGACTCAAAGCTGGGCAAGAGAACACCATGTGAGTGGGTAAAGGATGAAAGACCCAGGGACAACACTAGCCACAGCCTGGTAACCAGCAGGTTAGAACATCCAGAGACCAAGTGGGTGGGAGGCATCATAGTGATGGCAACTAGGTACCTTCTAGTAAGAATACAAGATGATGGCAGGTCTTGACAGCTTCAGTGAAGTAAGATGTTGGATTAAATATGGGATGGAGTAGGGAACAATATCTTGGCCGAATCTCTTCATAAATACAGGCAATACATTTTAATATATACAAATGGTCAGCTCGGCCATGAATAACTAGAAAGGACAGATGCAGACACCAACTCTCATGCACAGGGCAAGAATCTCCCACTGCACAAGGCCCACGGGAGAGCAGGAAATGCCTGCCCAATACAATGGAACCTGTCCCAACCCTGGCACAGCAAACAAACCCTACAAGGCACTGTAGCCCATTTCGGATCACACAATGCAGGAAATACCAACTGTCAGGTTTAAACCTGCTGCTCCTACAACAGGAGTTTGGGGAGCTGAGCAAGGGAAATCTGAAAATCTCCTCCTTACAAAGCACTATGCTAGTAGCTCTGTGCCTGGGTTGGTTGGCCTTTTTTCTGACGTAATCTGTTACACAGCTAGAGGCTATGAGCAAAGGAAAGATGTCTTCCTTCAGGGTGACACTAGCCCCATTTTTACTACAGTGATCAACATTAACTAAAAGCGAGGGAAGGGAAACACAAGACAACCTCCCCATTACACTTCTACTGATATCACTTGAGTCCCCCCTCCCTCACACACACACACACACATATATATATATATATATATGACAAATACACTCTTCCCCCACCCAAGAGATCACAGGACCTACAGTGGCCCATTTCAGTGGAAAAAGAGCCCTGCCATTTATTAAACATCCTTGAAACAAACAGAACAAAATAGACCAGCACGGTGAGGGATGCAGCCTAGCCACAGCTGAGCAACCACTGGCCAACTCCAAGTCCGGAGACAGGGGTTATCACAACCACTACCTGCCCCTTCTGGTCCTTTTCTTCTGCCCACCACCCCTACACTCAAATATTGCAGCTGAGGGAATGAATGAGGAATGTTAAGTCCCCAGTGCTGGGAACAGACCCCAGGGGGCTGCTTCCTGTGGTCACTGCTAATACATCATAAACAAATATGCCAGACTTGAAAGAGGAACCCTTCATCTGCACCCCAAACGTGAGGAACAGCAGCTGGCAGATCTTCTCTGAACATGAAAAGCACAAACACCGACAGAAGGTAAAGCTCACACTGTCAGACAGTGCAAAAGCTTTCCATCTCTCCCAGTTCTTCAGGCCATGACCATCTCCTGGCCCCCATGAAGGATCTGTGGGCTTTTGCAAGGGAAGCTACAACCCCTGACTCATACAGTACAAAAGGCCCTGGAGGGTGGGGAATCGTAAGGCACTCCCAGCCCCTGTGGGATCAGCTTGTCACCACAGACATGTCCAAAGGCTTAGGGTTTCGTGGTTGTGGCTTTTATCCTTCATTGTAAATCCTTCAGGATCAGACCCAGTGCATGGGACAGTCACTGCTACTCCTGTCATCTACCCATTCATCTTGCGAAGGCTTGAGCGGTTCAGGGAGTTTCTGAAAGAGAAAATGAAAAGTAAGCAGCAAGGTAGAAGCTACGTCACCCTCCTTCATGGAAGTATGTGCAAGTACTGGTATTACCTGTTACCCGAAAGAGGTATTACTGGTGTATATAACTGAGGGATCTTGCGATTGATGAGCGGATTAAGAGCCTCCTTAAGCCGGTGGAAGTTTCGCTCCAGCTCTCGGTGATACTCTCGCTGGTCAGTGCCAATTAAGGTCTTATTTTTCCGCAGTGCATCTTCACACCTTAGAAGAGCAGAAACAAATTAAGATTCACGGCTCATAAATGTAAGGGGTAAAAACAGTTGATAGAGCAAAGCTGCGACATACGGAACTCGGTTACAGTCACTATGATGGTAAGATAATGAGGGCAGACGATTAGAGTATTTTAAGCCCAAAGTGTACCCACTAGCATAAGAGGTATATTTATACAGTATGGACACAGCTCCTGTCAGTGGGAGCCATCAACTGCCATGGATGACTGCCCCCCTCCCATTCCATAGTCTTGGGATATGTCCGTGCTGCACTGAGTGCAGGTTACCCAACCCAGAGTGCTTTCCTGGCCTGGTACCTTTTGTTGAAGTCTTTGAAACAGAGTCGCAGCTTGTTGTGATGGCGGTAGAGTTTGGGGTCATCAGGAATTTCTGCCAGGAAGACCTGAGCCACCTCCAGGGGCCCCTAAGCGGGAGAGAAAGCCACAGAAAGGCATCAGTACTTCCATGAATTCATGGTCCCAATCTAGCAGCTTTCAAAGACCTTGTGAAGTGTACACAGGAAAAAATGTCCCTGGTTTATGTTTGTTTCATTTATAAGAGAGAAAACACGCAAAGAAAAAAACATACAAACTGAAAAGAAAACACAAAAATGAAGGGCCCTCCCCTCGTCCCCCAAAACATTCTCACTACATTGAAACCCCTCCCCCCCCAAAAATGCCTACACCCTCTCCCCCAACTCCGGATATTCCCTCACCACACCCAAAAAAACAAAACCACCTTCAGCGCCTCCCTCTGCCTGAAATTCCTTCTCTACACCAAAAATCTGCAGCCTCCGTGTTGGGGATTCCGGCGAGGAGGTCAAGGTGGTTTAGAAAAATACTTCAATGCCCTCCTCCCTCAGGCAGTTCCTTCTCCACATACACACAAAAAAACGTCTGTGCACCCCCCGCCATTTCCCACGTCCGAGAAAATAGTGCCAACCTCAGCACTGAAAAGCTCCACCTTGAGAAAAAGGATCCAGCAGGGCAGAAATGACTGGGGATCTCTCTTGGCTTTTAACTATGACAACCCCGCCAATCAAGTAAAGGATGGGATATGGGGGTGTTTCAATTTTTAAATGTCATTCTTTTCTCATTTCTAAAAGAAAAAGGAAATCTCTCCTCCCCTTGAATTTCAGAGGGCTTTCTTTTTCCATTTTACAAGGTTTCTCATAGTATTAAAAGACGAGCGTTCATCCCTAGTAATGGCACGGGGCATAGAAATGCACATATTCCCATGTTCTACAAGTGACTGCTCTTCACGAATAGAAGGTAGAGACATTTGTCTCTTTTGCACACCAATGCAGACAGCTGCCCGGCAGTTGTGTTATCTCCAACTCCTCCACTCCCCATCCAGCTCCTGTTCCTGAAGATCACACTTAGTCATTACCCAGTTGACACCAAATACCCTGCAGTCACCTGATTGACAGTGGTCCCCACACAGCCCTGTAGGACCATTTGCAGCATCTTGGCATCAGCGGGGTCTTGATGGGTAGCAAAGGCCAGCTCCTGGGTCTTCTTCTGCATGTCCTCTATAGCTACTTCAATGGGCAGAAGAATGATCTGGAAAACAAGAGGTCAGGACGCATCTTTACTCCATGGCCCTTTGAGGCATGACAGCCTGAGATAATTTCGCACTCACACACCACCCACAACTGCTGTAAGGGGACAAAAGCAAAACTCAGAAAAAGGGGAGCAGCCATGTCAAACGGCCAGCCTGAAACAGGAAGTAAACGAGGAGGGAGGAATACTAGCTGGGTGTATTGGGTTGAGAACCCCAGTCCTTGATATCACAAACGGGCCACTGCAACATAATTTATCTGGGTTGTAAAGAAACATTATGAAAAAAGTGGCCCAACTGCTGTTTAGGACATCAAAATTTGATCGAGAAACACCATTGTTTATTAAATTACACTGGCTTCCTGTGGAAACTCGGGCTATTTTTAAATTATGCTCTTTGGAATTTCTAATATTGTATGGACAAACCCCATGGTATATGCTAAATCTTAGCAATTGTGTAAATACTTCTAGACGTTATCTAGATTTTCATTATCCAAAGCTCTTCACTGGTTACTGATATGTGCACAAATAGAATTTAAATTAGCTCGTCATGTATTTAAAATTCTCTATATGGACTAGGATCAGTTTACTTAAATGATCTAATTTCTATTAAAAATAGAGGTCCATTAAATAGAGCTATATATTGTTTTACCCTTTACAAACGAGGGCTCTGGACACATCGGTTTTCTATCAAACACTTATCTTGGCCTTGCCAAACCAGATAAGATCTCTCTCTTCTTACAGTGCATTCTGGCATTCTTTGCAAAATATTTGACATCATAGTTGTAAACTTATGTCATCATTTTTTACCAAAATGATGCTTACTGTATTTTTCTCCATCTAGTCTTCCCGTAAGCTGCTTTGGACTATATTAGTTGGATAAAAGAGGGTAGATTGGATAAATCTATTTGCTTTATTATTTCTCTATCAGGCTGCTAAATGGTGGAATCTATTGCCTACTTCAATAAAGGGTGCTTTTATAATACAAACTTTCGCTAATCCTTGAAAACATTTTTGATTCGAAATTGTGTTCTGCTTACAAAATGAGAGATACATGATTTGTTTCTATTTTGTTACGATTCTAGGTATTCCTAGCTTTTCTTTGGGTTAGCTGTACTGAACCTCGCAAGGTTCAAATGTAATGCGATAAACTCCTCCCCCACAAGACACAGATTCAGGATGCAAACACAGCACTGTCTGGCCAGTCCTGGGTTGAGCCAGCTACATGCTGGGATTCTGGACAGGCCCAGCCTTGGCACGACGCACCTCCTCCTTCTGCATGACGTTGATGCGGGTCTTGATGTAAGGGAAGGCGTGAGAGGTGGTGAGGATGGTCTTCCGCTTGTACTGTTCCTGGAGATCCCCGTGGGCACGGCCGTCCAGTGTGAACGGCGTGCAGAACATGAAGGCACGCAGGTTGTAGTTCTTGTCGAAGTATGTGACTCGGTCCTTCAGCTCATACGTGTCAAAGAATGGCTCCACATATGTGATCTGAATGTAGGCCTGCAAGGAGAGTTGGAGAGAATTAATCAGCTCGACTGCTGTACAGAAATGCTCGGATTAGAAAAAAGTTAAACACACTGTCTCCTGCGCTTCCTGTAACCACATCTCCTCTTTACAGTAACCGAGCGTATGAAAAATAAGTCATTATAGTGTGTCTGACAGTGGCAGGGCAGACAAAGATTCATTTTCAAACAGAAAAGGCTACAGGGCTTATGGATACAACCCCCTACCCTGTCATGCAGAATGTAAATACTACACGGTACTGTTTATCTTGTTACAAGGTTCATATAAACTCAGTTCATGCCGCTGTCTCCTTCATCCAGAGAGACAGAGAGAGAGATCAACAGCAGGAGTGGCCGTAATCCAGGACCACTGTATAGCTAAAACAAAGTAACAACGTACTAAAATTTAACTAAACAGAGTCTCAGCCCAGCAAATCGACACACAGCCTCTCCTCTCACTCATACCTTATTGGAATCCAGCTTAGCTTTGTCCACAGGGTTTGAGTCCTTAATAATTTCTACCATTTCATCTCCAAAGCGTTCAGAATAAAATTCCTGAATGCAAGATTTAAAAAATACATCAGTTATAACACACAGAAGGTCTCTTCATCCCTCCTGCCAAATTTTGAGCACTTACACACATGTATTCAAGAGTGGATTTAAGCATTGCGTTATTGAAGACATCTGGCAGCTGTACCAACACTGGGCAGAAGAAGGAACCCAACAATGGTGTTCAAGAGCTTTCCAGGAAGCTCTTTGCTGAAGGGAGACCCTCTGGTTTCCAGAGCTCATGCACACACTTTAGTGTTGAACCTGAAAAAACACATGATGGCTCTGCAGAAAAAGATTCTGCATTTGCCAGAACTCATAAAAGTGGTGCTGCTGGCTAACTGGCAGTATGGAAGATTTTATAATCCAAGCACCAACCTCAGGGATGCAAAATACGAAAACTAGGGTTTGTACTGACAAACCTCATGTTCAGAGAGAATGACAGGAAGGATAGCGAGAGGGAAAGAGAAATGGGCAGAAGTGCAGAAATCTTTCTGCTCAGACCGCTAGATTCCTGAAAATGTTCTGCAAATCTCTTCCCTTCTCACCACTCCACCCTCAAGTCAATGCTAAATCAATAGCAAATGGTCCCCTGGCTCTCTTTCCTGGCTTAGCTGGAAATATGGAGCTCGGTTTCTCCAAAATTTCACAGAACCAATGACTTGTAAGACTTTACAGAGCACCGTCCCCAGCCTGAGGGACAGGAGTCCGAGGCAGGAATAGCCCAGGTTCTCCTGTCTTGGCAGCTACCTTCTGGCCTTGGAGAGACCTGGGACTCGCACATGCCTGCGATTCAGAGCTCATCTCTCTCATGAATTTACAACCTCACCTTCCCTTTCTCCGGTTCCATCCAACTAACTGAAGTTCACTCTAGCCCCCTATGTTCTGGCTACTGCTGGCCAGCTGGAGTACCCACTGCTGCCAATTATCCAGAGGCCTCTACACCCTTCCTTTCCCTCTCATTCAGTCTGGGTGCTCTATCAACTCCTTAGCACTATAAAATTCATCCCACCTGAACCCACCCCCAGGCCCCTACCTCCAAACGGTGGGAAATCTCAGCCAGCTTGGTGATGGATGGCTCCTTGTACACAAATTCCTGCTCATCCAGATCCCCAAACTTGCAGCCGTAGAAGCCCACCCGGAAGTAAGTGCCGAACATCCTCTGATGTCCTGTAGGAGGCCAAAAAGTAGGCAGATAACAGAAATATTGGGTGAAATGAGATGACAGAGCTGGGGATTAGAACAAGGGTTTACCCAAGCTGACACACAGTGACCGGGCCTAGGTAACGCCTTATCTCCCTCCCTCCCTGAAGACATGGAGTTTTGTCACTTACCCAAATCATTCACAGGAGGGGTCGGAGCAATCAAGAGGAGTTTCAGAAAAACAAAGGAAAATACAAAAAAAAATTATAAATACATAATGACCAATTAAAAGACTTACTCTCTACCCCGACCTTTGCCTATACACAGAGACCACTACACAAGGACAGCAGGTACCAGTGCTGGTGTGATGCCCTAGGCCAACATTTGCTCTGGCGCCCACCCCCAACCTTCATCTCCGCCACACTCAGCTGCCAACACTGCCCCAGGTTTAAACACGAGAACAGGAAGTGGTGATGCCAGCGGTCGTGCAAAGCAGAAAGCACAGCAGTAAGAGCAAGACGTGCTCTCACTGCTGGTGACCGTTGACCTTTGGCACCTCAGGCCAGTGACAGCCAAGACCCAAACAAGCAGCTCTGCCCTGCTTTTCCCTTCCCACCTCCCTGACAGCACACCCCAGAAGCACAGCCCTTGACCGATAATCAATGCATCCCCATGGCTTGCGTATGTTGCTGCCTTGGATGCAACCCCATTGTCCAAGTTGCTCTCCCTTTCGAAATACTGTGGCTCAGAAAGCATGCAACAGACACACTGAACTATCCCTTAAGAAAATCATTTCTCCTTCTCTGCTGCGCGACAGGAACACACAATGCGCAATCCTATAAGGAACAGATTGCAGAAGGCAGGTCAGACTTACAAGGGATGGGCGTTGCTGCATCCGCATCCAGTCCTGGGTTTCACTATAACTATACTAACTTTTAGTATCGTTGCATCAAATTTTTGGAATAACTTTGCCGGATCTGAGATTGGAAACTTCAACTTTAAGGTTTAAAAAGCCCTGAAAGCTGGGCTATTCAGGCAATCTTTTGAGAAGTATTTGATGGTTAATGGTGTTGGCACTCCAGGATGATGCGTGTGTCGGTGGCTGGGGGTTTTTCTCCCCTACGTGTTCCTGAGGTTTTTGTTAATTACCATAGTCTTAAGGTTTCAATTGTTGTCCTACCCTTCTTCTTTGGGCCTCGTCTTATATTTGTTTCTTTTATTCTGAATTATTTTACCTATTGTAAACTGCTTTGATGTACTTTTGTTTAAAAGGTGGTATATTAAATATCACAAAATAAATACATACATACATGCTAATGTCGCAGGAACTCAGGAAATGAAAGCCCGTCTGAAGCTTTTGCATATAATGGCCAACAGTGCGCTCGCTGCTCCGTCAGCCCCATGCGTAACATTATATACTTCAAAAATAGCCAGAACTTACACCTGTACGGGAACCTCGGAGGTCCAACATTCAAGCAACAGCCACAAATCCTTGTGTTTAAACACGGGAAGGCAGAGGAGCTGGGAGTCTATTGTGCCGTACGCCTGGAATGGACCTATTCAGATCTAGGCTAAAAGCCCACCTTCTTGAGGCTGCTTTTAATTCTTCACCCCTAGTCACCTCATTCCCATATTTGTCCTGTTTGTCTGTCTTGAATGGATTGTAAGCTCTGTCTGTTAATGTGTTTTGTGTACAGCACTCTGTACATCTAGTAGTGTCCCAGAAATGATAAACTAACAGTAGTAGTAGATCTGAAGATGGGGACCAAGGTAGAAGAGCAGAAAAACTGTCCTGAATAAGGAGAGAAATTCTATTAAGCATTTACTGCTGGCAGATGGGATATATCCATAGCAGTATGAGCCAACTGCAGGGACGGATTGGTCTTTTTGTGCTGTCACCAACTGTCATTCAGAGCACCCGGATGCTCTAACTCCCTCTTTCGTGAGGACCTTTGCAAAATCTCAGTTCGGGCACAGAGGGCAGGTAACTGAGTGGCACAGCTAACTGCAGCTCTCTGGATCTTATCTGTAGATTTTGGGGGTCTCTTTCTTGGTGTTTGCATTCTGCCTCTCTAACACTGGAAGAAACCCACGCGGACACCCCAGGTACGAACACTCAAGGGTGATATGGGGAAGAAGGGGTGTGGATGGCTTTACATTTCGCCCATTAAAGGCAGCAGCTCAATGGTTCAAAGGTTTTACTGGGAACCATACCAAGCTAAGAACGTACAGACACAAACCCAGAAGCACACTAGAAGGTAAAAGCAGAAAATGAAAACAAAGTGAAACTCAAAATGTTACAGACAAAAGCATGCAAACCCGACGCTATTTTGTGCTTCAAGGACCCAACACCATATGGAGATTTTCACATACTAGCTGTGGCAGGGCTCCCCACCATCACTGTGCCCCATTCTCCAGAGGGATGCCAGGATGGGCAACTAGGGACTTTAGTACTGTAGATGGACAAATGCAGAGTCCAAACTGCATCCTGAGTTTTTGCTGAAGCTCTCCCTGTAGCTGCTATAGGAGTCAGGATGGAGAAAGGATATGAGGAGGTATTAACCCACCCTGATGTGACTAATGCCAGTGCCTTTTAAAGCATCTAGAAAAATGTACCACCTACTAATCAACATGCAGAAGAATAAGAGGCTAAGGATTACTGCAAGACAGGGGTGGGCAACACATACGTCAGTGCTACCCCTAAAGAACCACAATATTACGTTAACGTTGGAACCAGATATACAGAGCTGTATAGACCACTTTGATAAATAAGTAAAAATTTAATGACAAAAACAAACTGCTATTCTGAAAATATTAGGAAAATACAATATTTCAAATTGCCAAAACTCTAGTTAATGATGTTTTCCATGTATACTTCCCATGCTCATCCCTGAGTTAGGACAAGGGTCCCTTCCATCTTCACTGCTGGGATTTGTACTCACATTGGCATGACAAGTGGATGCTGGTTCTGCTGAGCTCTACCCTATTATTATCACCGGAAGGAATAGCCAGGACAGGGGATCTGCCCAGCCTCATACACCAGTATTAATTACCCTGCACCGCGGAGCAGTGGCACCTTGCTGGGCCCACGATAGATCAAAACCATTCCTACTCATTTTGGTTGCTGCTGATTTGATGGGCTGCATCTGCTGTCATTTTTCTTTGGTTCTATGTAAGGCCACAGGACAGGGGTGGAGAGGGGATGAGGAAGCTTGTGCCAGTAGAGTTATTACACGCACACATAGCAGTAAGCTGGAACATGTTTAATTCCACTCCCCGCTCACGTATGTAGATCATGCATTGCAGCTGCAAGCTGGAGGAGGATGGAGGGAATACATCCGCTACACATAAGCCCTGTGAGTTTTATATATACACAGTGCAGGATTCATATTAAGAACCCAAATCCTATATTTGAAAGGTTACACCACATGCGAGGTGTCTCTCATGCCTTTATAACAACATGTTAGAATACAAGACCCACTAAGATACCCTGAACTTTTAGTGCATGGTAACAACATTGAAATCCTACCTCCCAGCCAGAACTCTGGTGAACAGCAGAGAGAGAGAGAGAGAAAAAAAGAGAAAGACGGTTAATATGCACTCAGCAACACAGCCCCACCTCCCCATACCAGGATTCCAGCCTCTCCATACAAGTAACTTCAGCCCAACCTCCTTATAGGTAAAAAGCCTCCCTAGACAGCTTCCACCCTTTAATCTTGGTGCCCTGATCTCTCCATACAGGTAATGTGCCATTTTTTTTAGAAAATACCAGACTATTAGTTTTTATTGGCTGTATGTATTTTATTGATTTGTAATGTTCCTGGAGATAGCCCAGTTTATTGGGGTTTTTTTTTTTGTTTTGGGGGGGAGGAGGGTTGTGAGCCACGCTTAACTTTTCTTGTATGTGTGGGATACAAATGTCATGTAATAATAATTCCCTCTCCTCAGCATCTCTGAACTTACACAGTACTTTATGGGTAATGAGCTGCTTGACTTCAAAACAGTTAGCTCTTACATCAGCTCTCTCTATAGTTTAACTTAGTTATACTTTCTATACTATCCTTCGATTCAATAGCTAAACATATAAGATCCAATTTACTGTAAGTACAAAAATTTTAAAATTATCTTGGAAGTAACACACTAGCCCAACTTCACATATGGAGACATTAGGTCTTACCTGATAATTTTCTTTCCATTAGTACCTCCCACTATTCCAGAACATGACGGACACTTGTGGCCATCGACCAGAAGGTGGCGATAGAGAACTGAAAACTGAGTCGAGACCTCTCTCTGTTGGTTCTGGAATAGTGGGGACCTATGTAAGGGAAACTAGTTATGCCCCGACTTCCCTGTACAAGTCCTGTGTTGCCCTTATAATCTCCCCCATAAAAAGTAATGCACACACTGCCACGCTAACTTCCTCATATGTACAAAAGTATTGGCCCAACCTCCCTATCAACTAGACCACCCATGGGTTGTTGTTGTTTTTTTTCCTATTGGGTTTTTCTGCCAGAGTTGGACAAAGAGCTTTGAAAGGGATTTATGCTTGTATTTTCCATCTCATCCCAAAACACTGATCACATATGTTTGATGCCCCTCCCCGTCAGACAAGATGGGGTACAGTGCAGCAAATGGTTGGCTGAGGCAGTTTTCAATTTTCCATAGCCAGTACACTCCATCCCGACATTGGATTTTGCATAAAGAACTGCAAAGGATGAGACAGAAATCTGGAGAAGTGCCAGAAGGCTAAATGAAGTCTTGGAGGAGGGAGAACACTAGACCACAGGGTTTCTTTCAGAAAAAGTGGAAGGAATGGGGTGGTGTTATGAGATATTTCCAGGTCAGGTGAGGGTGAAGCTAAAAGTTAAGAAAGTGGTTTGGGAAGGCAGGTGAGGGGATTAAGCCTGGGATGGGGCATGACCAATATGAACTTAGATCTAGAACTTCCTTCCCGAACTTTGAGCATATGCTAGAAGGAGTCGGGTCCAGAGGAACTTCCAATGTATAATCAGGATTCAGATGGGAGATGGCAATGGATAGGATAGAGCTGTTTTTCTTAAAAATCTACCCACGTACCCTAAAGAGAGCAATTTTCACCTGCGGTTCTTGTACCAATTTTCAGACTAAAAAGCAGGTGCCCAAGGACAGAGCTGCTGTAGCCACTTGCCCTGCTCTATCTGTAAGCACCTAAAGCCTGCAAGTTTTCTTTTTTTCTTAGTTTTTTATTTATGTTTTTTCCATAACCATATAAAATCGACATTAAACATTTACCTTTCACAAATTGGATAACATTTGGAATGATTGCTTTTTACAGTTCCATGTCTCTTCAGCCATTAACATCATTGTGCTACTCTCCATCTCCCTCCCTCCCCTCCCCCCTTCTCCCCCCCCCCCCCCCTTCTAAGCCTGCAAGTTTTCTACCTTCACATGAGGAGTATGTGCTGTGGAATAACCTGCATATAGAATGGGTACTTCCCCAATAACCCTTTCACCAGGTATATGACGCTTGCAAGTGCCTACCCCATTGTAGATCCTTTGTATCCACAAAAATGCATTTTATCAGTTTATAACTCAGTGCTTTTTTTGTGCCGGTACGCAACGGTACGGCGTACCGGCACCTTTTTTTTTTTTGCTCCCCCCGCCCCGTGACGGACGCAGTGCCAGCCCCCATTTCCGGCCGCTGCTGCTTCTGTTGAGCAGCAGCGGCCGCTAGACAAAGAAAAAGATTTCTTTAAAAACTTCAAACCTGGCTGAAACGCGGCACCCCGGCACTGTAGACAGCCATTAGGCATTGGCTGTTGCCCCGCAGCCGCTCCTCCTCTTGCCTCTACGTCACTGCGCTCCTCCGGGGTCTTCCTCCAGGGGCAGTGACGTAGAGGCAAGAGGAGGAGCGGCTGTGGGGCAACAGCCAATGCCTAATGGCTGTCTACAGTGCCGGGGTGCCGCGTTTCAGCCAGGTTTCAAATTTTTTTTTTTAAATCTTCTTTTTCTTTGTGTAGCGGCCGCTGCTGCTCAACAGGAGAAGCAGCAGCGGCCAGAAATAGGGGCTGGTGCCGCGTGCGTCACGACTTCGCGCCGTTCGCGGGAAACTTGGCAGGGAGAGGGAAACCAACAGAGGGAAGGATTGGGGAGAGAGAGAAAGAGGGAAAACAACAGAGGGAAGGATTGGGGAGAGAGAGAAAGAGGGAAAACAACAGAGGGAAGGATTGGGGAGAGAGAGAGAGAGGGGGGGAAAACAACAGAGGGAAGGATTGGGGAGAGAGAGAAAGAGGGAAAACAACAGAGGGAAGGATTGGGGAGAGAGAGGGAAAACAGATGGAAGGATGGGGAGAGAGGGAAAAACAGATGGAAGGATTGGGGAGAGAGGGGGAAAAAACAGATGGAAGGATGTGGAGAGAGAAAGAGGGAAAACAACAGAGGGAAGGATTGGGGAGAGAGAGAAAGAGGGAAAACAACAGAGGGAAGGATTGGGGAGAGAGAGAAAAACAGATGGAAGGATGGGGAGAGAGAGGTAAAAACACAGATGGAAGGATTGGGGAGAGAGAGAAAGAGGGAAAACAACAGAGGGAAGGATTGGGGAGAGAGAGGGAAAACAGATGGAAGGATTGGGAGAGAGAGGGAAACAGATGGAAGGATGGGAGAGAGAGGGACGATGGAGAGGAGAGAGGGAAAACAGATGGAAGGATGGGGAGAGAGATGGGAAAAACAGATGGAAGGATGGGGAGAGAGAGGGAAAAACAGATGGAAGGATGGGGAGAGAGAGGGAAAAACAGATGGAAGGATGGGGAGAGAGAGGGAAAAACAGATGGAAGGATGGGGAGAGAGAGGGAAAAACAGATGGAAGGATGGGGAGAGAGAGGGAAAAACAGATGGAAGGATGGAGAGAGAGGGAAAAACAGATGGAAGGATGGGAGAGAGGGGAAAACAGATGGAAGGATGGGAGAAGAGGGAAAACAGATGGAAGGATGGGGAGAGAGAGGGAAAAACAGATGGAAGGATGGGAGAGAGGGAAAAACAGATGGAAGGATTGGGGAAGAGGGGAAAACAGATGGAAGGATGGAGAGAGAAAGGGAAAACAACAGAGGGAAGGATTGGGAGAGAGAGAGAGGAAAACAACGAGGGATTGGAGAGAGAAAGGGAAAACAACAGAGGGAAGGATTGGGGAGAGAGAGAAAGAGGGAAAACAACAGAGGAAGGATTGGGAAGAGAGAAAGAGGGAAACAACAGAGGAAGGATTGGGGAGAGAGAGGGAAAACAGATGGAAGGATGAGAGAGAGGGGAAAACAGATGGAATATGTAGAGGGAAAACAGATTGAAGGATTGGGAGAGGGGAAAAACAGATGGAAGGATGGGAGAGAGGGAAAAACAGATGGAAGGATTGGGGAGAGAGAGAGAGGGAAAACAACAGAGGAAGGATTGGGGAGAGAGGGGAAAAACAGATGGAAGGATGGAGAGAGAGAGAAAGAGGAAAACAACAGAGGGAAGGATTGGGGAGAGAGAGAAAGAGGGAAAACAACAGAGGGAAAGGATTGGGGAGAGAGAGGGGAAAACAGATGGAAGGATGGGGAGAGAGAGGGAAAAACAGATGGGAAGGATTGGGGAGAGGGGAAAACAGATGGAAGGATGGGGAGAGAGAGGGAAAAACAGATGGAAAGGAGGGGAGAGAGAGGGGAAAACACAGATGGAAGGATTGGGGAGAGAGGGAAAAACAGATGGAAGATGGGGAAAGAGAGAGGGAAAACAGATGGAAGGATGGGGAGAGAGAGGGGAAAAACAGATGGAAGGATGGGGAGAGAGAGGAGAGGGAAAACAGATGGATGGGGAGAGAGAGAGGGAAAACGGAAGGATAGGGAGAGAAAGAGGGAAGACGCGGGATGGAAGAATGCAGAAAGAAATAGGGAGACGACTGGAAGGATGGGAGAGAAAGGAAGCAGAGCTGCTGGATGGAAAAAGGGGAATAGAGAAAGACGAGAATAAGAGGAAGGGGCATGGGGAGAACAAGGTGAGGAAAAGGTGAAAAGCCACGGGTAGATGAAGGAAATTAAAGAATGGATAGCTAAGAATGAATTAAATCTGGACAGAGAGAGAGCCTGAAAATATTGAAGAAAGCAAAGAAAAGGAGACAAAAAATGACAAATGGCAAAGAAGAGGTTAAGCGGAAAACAAAGGAAAGGAGAATCACAGACTGGGACCAATATGGAAAGAAAAACAGTCACCAGACAACAAAGGTAGAAAAAATCATTTTATTTTCATTTAGTGTTTGTAATATGTCCAATTTGAGAATTTACATTGGCTGTCTTATTTTGCACTGGGTATACTACTACTACTACTTAGCAATCACGTTATTTTGTTCTCCTGTAGTGACTGTAATATTTTCAATGACGGTCTGTTTATATGCGCCATGGCTGGTATAGGGGGTGTGGTTAATGTGGGTAGGGGCCTATCATAGGGCGAATGGAGCCATATGTGGTGACCCGCCCATAATGAGTACCGGCACCTTTTTTCTACAAAAAAAGAGCACTGTTATAACTGAAACCACTACAGTAATTTCAATGTTTTTAGACAGGTTTCTTAGCTACAGAGCAGCTCATATAGTGCCCCTGTGAGGGTAGGGGTAGCTGAGGGACAAGTCACAGAGAGTTAAGAATAACAAAAGATTATTGTTGTCCCTCCCAGAGGTAAAGGGCAATAAGCCCCTGCTGACTCCCTCCAGGGTCCCCCTTCTGGCTCCTGTAGTAGGGTGGGGCAAGGGGGCTGGAGATTCTTGGGCAGGGTGTGAGTCTGGCAAAGGGAGAGAGAACCAGCTTTAAGTTTATGGCTGGGACACAGAACAGTTGGGATGTGTTAACATATATAGAGGAAAGAAGGCCCAAATGGAAGGCCTCATGTCCTCCAATCTGCCCTGGGATGTGATTCTTTCTCCCTGTCCCACTGCAAGAGCCCCTTAAGTACCTGGTTCGTTATCTTGTTGAAGGCGTCCTGCAATTTACCATGCACAGCCCCCAGCTTCTTGAAGTCCCGGTTGGCCTCATGGATGGGGATGAGAATCTTGTAAACTTCATTCACAGCCTCAAACAGACCGCCCTGGGAACAGAGGGGACTGAATCAGAATCCATCCCAGTCTAGGGAAGCCCCTGACAACCAAATTAAACACCTGCAGGACAATCCGAAGCCTCCTCCGGCACCTTCGCTCCCCTGCCCCCTTACCATGGTGAAAGAAGCTGCTGCCTGCTCCAGAAGCCCCACCAGCCCTGCCTCTGTAAAGTACTTCCCAGAGCAGACGCCCTCCTCATCAGGGGACAGGATGTCGTCTGAGACCGCCGACTCCTCCAGCACATTAACTGAGATGCTCTGAGAGGAAGAGAAAACAGTCAGAAAGAAGTCACTAATGCAAACCCTCCCAGGAAAAGGAGAGGAGAGGGAGGCAGTCACTAACAAATTCTACTTTCTAGTCCCTCCTCCCCCCAGCCATAGAAGGGAGAAGACTCAGGGAGGCAGCTGTGCTGGGGGGGGGGGGGGGGGGGGAGGGGGGGCAACACTTAATTGCATGGAGGGACCCTCTTCATTGTCCAACTGTTTAGCACTACTAGACCCTGGAGGAAGGAACTGAGTCATGACGTCAGCCGAGATCCTCCCTCCCACAGCACACAGGTACCTGGAAACTGACGCAGCCGATAGGCAGGTAACGGCAATCCTCCAGCATGTTCAGGTACTCTGCCACCAGCGCCGCAGCATGCACAAGGCACTGAGCTGCCTCCGCATAGTTCCCCCGCTCCGAGTGTTTCCCTGCCATGTTCTGCAGCCAAGTCAGGCGCAAGTCTGGAGAGTTCTGGTATCCCTTTGCAATCCTGCAAAATTCAAAATAAATCCATGCTTTTGCTGTCCCGTTCCCCGTGAATCATTTGCAGGATTGATGTAGCAGGGCCAGGCCCAGAGTCTGCAGCTGTACAGAGGCACAAGCAGGATGGTTTAACTTGGACCAAATCCCAGCCTGCGCAGATGGGGAAGTCTAGGATACACAGGCCAAACCCTCCCTTTAATGCCCCCTGAGGGAGTCTTGAGGATCGGCTGCTACAGACCACACAGCAATAACGAGGGAAAGGTTACAGGAGCTTTTATCAGGTCACATTTTTAAATCTCAGACCCTTCCCCCCTTCCCAGGCAGCTCTACCCAGAACCAATTTACAGTAAGAACCGGTGGGTACCTGTACATTAAGTCGATCAGCATCTCGGGGTCTTCCTGGTGCTCCTTCATTTTCACCGTGTCTGTCAGAATCATGTGCAGATTAAACACCAGGTCCTGAACCTGTGCCGTGAGTGAAGCAAATGAGAGACGTTCTCCTGACTCTGCAAACATAGTGGCCCTCCACAGTCCACCCCAGGCATCCTTCCACTTCATCACCCGCTCCGCAAAACACGGTGTCCCTCCACCCGAGGCCTCCGTTACCTGCTCTGGAGAGAGAGGCCGCCACTCTCCACTACCCACAGCCCCAGGCCACCAATCTCACTTACCTGCTCTGGGAAGGTGGTGTCTCGCAGCTCCAGGTCCTCCTCTGCGTAAGTCAAGATGGTTTTTAGTGACCGCCGCAGGTACTCTTCATTGAAGTTCTGGGAAGTCCCCACCAGTGAGGACAGAGACATTGTCACCTGCATTTTCACCCGGGCAAAATTCTGTGCAGAAGCAACAAAGTCACTTGTGGGCTCAGTAGACTGGTACTAGTAATAGTGGTGCTGGTACTTAGGGTTTTTCTGTCCCCCTCTCCATACTCACATTTCCAATCTCGAAGTTCTGGCGCATGAGCAGATAGAGGGAGGCACTGGCATGGGTGCGAACGGAGCCGACGCTGCTACTGCAGTGCCGCAGAAGCCTCAGGCACAGGTCCGCACACAGTTCGGTGTCCTCCTCAAAAAGTATTTCCGGGAACTAGCCAAGGACGGAGAGGGGAAACTGGGTCACAGTCGCATACAGGGCTGCTGCTCCCTTCTGCACCATTCCCACTTAATCCTGACATGCATTAGACCCCTACTTCAGGCCCCAGCCTGCATCTGCATGCCTCATGCTCTGCAACATTTCTGTTTCGCCTATGCCCTGGCACACCTCTATACCATGTGCCATTCTCAAGCCTTAGCATACGTCAGTGTTGTGTACACATTACCCTCAGGACCCAGCTGTGCTTTTATATATTGCAAATCTAGCATTACATTTATAAAATTAATCTATATTAAAATATCAAGTACCTTGCACACCAGCGCCCGCTGTGTACTGAAACAGTGCTGCAGGAAGAGGACACTCTGGTTACAGGCCAGGCTATGTAACAGGACTCTCAGGACGCTTCCTAGAAGGCTCTCCTTCACCTCCGACAGGACCACAGTCTGTGGGCACAAAACACAATGGGGAGGGGGAGCTGGAGACCATATGCGGATGATACGTTGATCTTTTGCAAATACAGAGAGTTCAAGGCTCAGTGTATACCAACGGGCTTCTTGTTCACCAGCAATGAAGATGGTCCGGGGTCCACAGAGACATACACTTATGTACCCAGAGCTGCTCCCGTCATTACCTACCTGCACAATTATCTCCAGCGTGTCCAACACTACTAGACTGGCCTCTGTTGCCAAGTTCCCCTCCACCATGGCCTCCAGCTCTCTATCCACTTTGCTCCTGTAAATGAGAAGCAGGAGGAGAGTTAGCGGTGGGTTCTGCAGCCTGTGACAAGGAAGAGGTGGTGGTGGGGGACGTATTTCTTCTGCAATCACTTTGCGACATGGAGGGGGAAGGGTACATTTCACCCTTCTCCTCCCTAAAACCTACTTATCAACTTTCTCTGCGTTCTGCCTCCAGGGCGCGATGTTTTTCCTCCAGCGAACGTTCTCCTGGGTGCCATACGGGCTTCTCTCTGTGCAGAAAAATGAAAAGATCAGGTAAGAAGCCTTCTGCGCAGCTGCTAAAATCTCCCCCACACAAGCAAGCTTGAGTCCTGGAGCAAGCCGGGCCGCCTGCAGGCTTTGATTCTGTTTACCAGCTCCAGCACCTCACCTCTGCTACGCCGCACCATCTCCTGCCTGGCGCCACCTGTGCCAAGGATGACCTCCTCCAGCCGTGCCTTCATATCCAGCGACTTCTTAAATGTCAGACTGTTTATCTGCTCAGATGTCTTTTGGCCCTTCACCAGATGCAATGGCAGTAAAGAAGAAGACATGTGTTAGGCTGCAGCTTGCACAGACCAGGGTCTCAGGTGTTTAATGATGATGTAAAGAGAACTTAGACATACACAGGTAGCTTCCAGTCATGCCCTCCCACCAGAACGCCTCCTTTTAAAAGCCCACTCCCACTTGGGAAGTTCATTTATCACAGATTCCGTCAATTTACCCAAGCAAGCTCCTGAAAAAGTGACTCCACATTGAAGCATGCTCACCTTGTACTCGAAGCAGGACACGCAGAGATCCATTAGGTCCAGCAGACGGCCGATCTGTAGGGTGGAGAGGTCAGAGAACCATTTCCCTAGCACTTCCTCATCTGCGTTCTTCAGCACCCAGAGCAGACAGAGGAGCAGGATCCGACTGTACTCCGCAGAGAGTGTGCCAGGCTGGCGGGAGGCCTGGGGGCAAAGAGCGGCATGTGCGTTTGGGAAAAGGGAGAGATGGGTAGGGGAGGCATCTGCACCCAGTTAAATGAGTAACATAGAAAAATACAGGAGTCTTCGGGAACCCTTACAGCTGAAGCCAGAGCAATTCAATCTAGGTCCATCCCAAATCCCAACAGCTCCCCTTATCAAACTGAACTCCTAACCGAAAGTGACTCCACCAAGAGTCCTGGCTGAATTATCTGAAGAGACAGGGCAGGTATCAATTCTGGGCACAAAGGGGATACTCACAGCAGTGGGCAGCTGGAAGGAGCTGGTTTTGTAGCCCTGGGGCAGGGGGGAACCTGCTATGGCCATAGCAACCGACTGGCTGATGGTGCTACTGCTGCCGTTGTCCAGGTCCCCCATCTCATCGCAGTAGATAGACGAGGTGAGGCGACTTCGCTGAGTGTGAATCTCTGCAAAGCAAGAAAAAATCTCCTCAGACCTTCTCATACAGCTTCCCTTCTATGACCAATACCCTCTTCATAAGGGATCTCCACAAGAAGGGGACAGAGACTCAGGAAGACCATCAGGGAATAATTTCTTCACAGCGGACAGGTTGGTGGCCATGTGAAACAGACTTTCTAGGGAGAAGGTGGAGACCAAAAAATAACAGTTCTTGTTGGAGAGGCACAGAGGACGCTCAGCTGCAGTGGGGGAAGAAGCGAGGGGGTAAAGCCTGGAAAAGGCACAGAGGATCCTTAGCTGAGGAAGGAAGGCTTTGAGGTCTTTATCTGTCCTTATTTTCTGAATATACGTGTGTCTTATCCTGTTCCCATCCATAGAAATTAGAGACACCCAAACCACAGGCAAGCAAAAGTGGTTGGCATCAAATTGTATTTATACAAAACGCAGTTGTAGAAATTCCCTTAAAGAACAAGAAACGCAAGAATAGCGAAGATATTAATCCAGCACAAAACGCTCATGTCTCAGCCACCTAATACCGGTCACAGAGGAAAAGAAGTGGCTAAATTATAGCTCAGCATGGAAAAGAAATAGAAAGCCAACATTATCTCATACTGAGACCAGAACCAATCACTCCTTCACATTCTGCTGAATTCCACTTTTTCTGGTCCCCACCCTCACGCTAGTGACTGAGAATCCAACAGGAGGAGAGGGGGCTCTATGGAAGTAAACGTGCGAGGGAAGAGCTCCAATCTCTTCCCTCTCTTACCTGTGAAGTCATAGAGCTGAGGCACTGTGTCCATCAATATGCCGATGAGCGGCAGGTACAGCTGGGCCACGTGCGCCTTCACCAGGGGGTCTGCGTAGCGCGTGTCCATGTCGTGGCTACACAGCAGGTTCTGAAGGGTACTGATGGCCTTCTTGTGCAGGAAGAACATGCTGCAAGGAGGGGTGGGGGAGAGAGATCAGAATTACAACACAACTCATCCATGACAGCGCACGCGCACGCACACGCGCTCTTGGACTTCAACACAACATCTGAGAACTGCAGTCCTACCCCCAACAAAGAGCTGGACTCACCCCTCCCCATCAGGCTCCAAAATGAGCGCCAGCTCCGTCAGAACTAGACCCGTCAGGAAGTGCTGATGCCGAAAGGGTACCGACAGTTCGAACATGTTACTGATTCGCTGGTCCTGCAGGTGGCTGGAGAAAGCAGAGCTCTGCAGGGTAACAAGAGGAGAAAGCACAGATGAAGACAGGGCAGGTGACAGCAGAGAGAAAGGGAGAGGGGGAACACGGGAGAGCAAAAAAGGCAGCTGTTACCTGAGAGGTGGCAGAGGATACAGAAGGGGAAGGCGAAGCAGGTGGTGACAAGGTGCTGCAGGGTAGGTTTAAAGTCACGTAGTGCTCGTGACTGCACACTATACGGGTCAGATCCATCCTCAGGGCGATCAGGGCATTCGGGTTTTGTGCTGTTTGAAGCTTGTTGTTGATCTGGAGAGGTGAGAAAGGCCAGGAATCAGACACCTCACACCCCAGCACTACCAAGTCTGGAGATCACTTGGAGCAAGGCCAACGGTATGGCCGGTGCTCTTTCCGATTCTACGTCCACATCCCACCTAATACCTGTGTGCTTGGCACAGTTTGGAGTGGGCATGAGAGGATAATGCCCTCTGAACACTGAGTCCTAACGTTGAATTACCCCCCCCCCCCTTCACTGCCAATATGGCTTCCTTACCCTTGACCACCCCCAAAATAAACTAGAAAAATGCCTGCGAGTGCCCCTCTACCCTCCTATCCATCGATGCCTGGTGCAGTCCCCATTCAAAGGCTCCTAACGGGGTCCGGATAGGAGGCTACAGTCCCTGACCTGCTTGTAGTAGGTTCGGATAAGAACAAAAACATAGCCTCGGTCGATCAGGGACAGCAGGTCATTGAGAAAAAAAGCCAAGCTGGTGTTCAGACGCTCTGTCAGCTCCATGTCCTGAGGAGAGAAAAATGCAGAAGGATAAGACACAGCATCCTCAGCATAGTGTAGCAGGCTTGTGGCCTCCTGCTGACCAGACACTAGTCCAGAACCTGACCCCCAGACAGGTCAACAGCCAGAAATGAGACCTACCTCAGTCGGCCTTCCTGAAAACACACAGACCACTCCAAGGTAATAAGGGCCTATCCTGCCTGAGAAGCTGCTCCTCTACATGGAGGCATTAGCTATCAGACTTTAGGCATTAAACCGTCAGCTGCAGCCCCTTTCTAAGGAACACTGCGTTATAACTGAGGCAAATTGCAAAGAAGCACATGGTGGAATATGCAAATGGGGAGAGAAACAGGAAAACTAAAGAAAGAAATGAAAGTTTCACATGGATGGGTGGAAATATGATAGAGATACAGAAGCAAATGGACAGAATGTGACAGCGGATATCTGAAGACCCCAGACCCCTCCCCCTGACTTACACTCGAGCAAGTGCTCACCTTCTGATAGCGGCTGGCTATATCCGTGCTAATGGTACAGACCAGCGCACCGATGTCATCCACAAACCTGTCCGGGAAGCGAGTTCTCCGGGGAGTGTCCAGCTTGTCCAGGAGATAGAGATGATGAGCCATACTCTTCACCTATACAAGGAGAAAAACCCAAATCCACACAATTAAGATGGAGTAGAAGGGTTGGGAGAACACATAACAAAGTTTCGACATACCATGAGCTGAAAGAAGAACCAGGCCTGGTGCAGGGCTGCCTCACGGACCGAGCTGGTGCTGACGACCCACTGTAAGGCCAGTTCCTCATGGAGCAACTGCAGGCAGAGCAAAAAGACAGACTGTTAAATTCATGAACAGCATGAACCCAACATCCCAGAATGCAGTGGGGGAAAAGCGTTAAAATCCCAAATCTGCCCTAGGGGGTAGATGTGTCCCCATCTCGAGTGGCATCCCTTGGATAGTTTGCATATGGCTCACATGAGAATACATTTATTTATTGGGATTTATTAACTGCCTTTATGAAGAGATTCACCCAAGGCGGTGTAAGTTTAAGCTCAAACTTACAATTTTGTTAACAGCATAACAAAACTAAAATAACCAAGAATAAACTAAATACAAGAAACGAGGTAAACTTGACAACAGTAAATTGAAACCTAATAATAAAACTACTGTGAAACTGTATTAAAAATGTGCACATTTAACAGCACTGAAATTCAAATACCAGAGATATAATACGACATTAGCATAAGCATAATACTAATGAAACACCTAATAAGCAGCATTAGAACATTCAACTAACACAGATACTAAAGATTTTCTACATGTCCCTTCCCACCTCCCCCCCTCCAAACCACGTTTTCCTTGGTGCTGCTCATGAAGGAGTAAGCCGTGATATTAGCAGATAATGCAAATTAAAGTCAGAGAGAGTTTTTCATCCCCAATTTACTAACCCATTCCTTCTCCCATGACACCTACAGATCCTGGTCCCATTCCCACCTCTATCACAAGTTTGTGCAAGATTTAGTGCTATCACACTTAGACAAGGTGATCTCAGATGCTACCAAACTCAGTGAGCCTAGAACTGACACTTCCGAAACCCAGGTCCCCAAACCTACCACTGCCAGAAATCTCAATGTATGTGACCTAGTGTTGAGTGTCCAAACCTATGCTGAATATCATTGACAAATTAATCATTTAAAACATTAACTTAAAAAAATCTACTCGGAGGGGGGGCTATGAGAAGGAAAAGCTCTCCCCCCTTCAATCCTACTACCTTTTTGGCCGTCAGCCTCTGCTGCCCCGGCGGGGTGAAAGAGGTGCCCTCAACATAGGCAGATGCACGGTTGGGGCTTCGCTCGCTGGCCTGTGAAACAAGGAGGGAAGGTGGGAGGAATAGGAGGAGATGATGGAGAAGAGAGGAGTTAATGTGAACAGAAGATGAGATAGATAAGGTGTAGGGGGCGGGGGTCTCTCTATCCCCCTTTGAAATTGTTGTTTCTTGATGTGACATCACCATCTCAATATTCACTCACAGATATCGGACATGCAATATGCAGGCATGGCCACCAGGCGTCACTGCAGGACAAGAGAAAACCCGGGCATGGCCAACCGATGGCAGCAGGAACCCAAGGAAATTGGCAGATCCGTGGACAGTAGAAAAGGAAAAAGTTAAGTCAGAGAAAGAAGACTCAGTGTCCACAGAATCATGAGTAGCAGCAGTCTCTGCAGTATCAACCCCAGAGGAAAGTGAACACAGTAAAAACAGGGCAGTTGCCTCTTTTCCCACAGTAAGGCCACAGCACTCCGGGTTTTTGGTTTTGAGGTGCATATTCACAGGTGATTTAATGGGGTACTGTGATATTTATGTTGCTGTTATAGCAAGGAAAGAGATTCTTGGTAGATCAGGGCCATTAAAGATGTCACAATACGATAGGGAAAGTTTCCTCTGGGGAAGGGAAGGCAACTGCATGGAATTAATATCCTCTTCAGCCAAGCAGACTATGGAGAAACAGCAGACAGATGCAGATAGCATGGATGGGTGGAAGGGAAGGGAAGGGAGGGGAGGGGAAGGGAGAGAAACTTTGCCATAAGTGAGGAAAAGTGCACCTGTCTCGGCTCAGCACCAGAGCTGGGATAATTTCGGCGTAGAATGGCCCGAGGGCCCCCAGGAGCATAAGCGGAGTTCACCCAGGAGTGCGAGCGATCAATTCCCTGCAACAAGCAAGCAGTTACCCAGCAAGAGACAGAGAGAAAAAAAGTAAGACCCCCAAAACAGAGACCATGAACAACAACAAAGAGCCCATGACAAGAGCAGCCAATGACTTGCTGAATGCTTTCCAAGGCAGGAGTCGCCATCTATTATTATACCAGGGAAGTGAGGACAGGTTGACCAATGCTGCTGACTTTTCACCCCCACCCCTTCCTGGCAGCATCCATAGGACAAGATGGGGAGGGCCAGAGGCACGACAGTGGATGGTGAAATCATCAGGGAGGAGGAGGGGGGACTGAAGGATTTTTCACTCTCCTGAGGGGGGACCTGAGGTGTGGGGCCACGACCGAGTTCCTCTCTCCTCCTGACGGTGACTCCTGAATTGAAAAGCATCAATCCCTTGATTAGAAGGGCTACTTTTACCAGAATAGTTCATATCAGCGAGGCAGAAAATGAGAGAGCTGGCTTTATTCTTCTGCCTGTTGAAATGACAGCTGACTCTCTATGCAGTCCCCAAAGTACTCATATGGCACATGGCAGGAACCACCACCAAATGCAAATACCACCACCCAGACAGCCCCAACCCCTTACCCATTACATAGCACAGACTGGACCTCGGTGAAGGGAGATCCATGGAAAGAGGGGACACAGGGACAAGGAACCCCCTCAAAGATGGGACTCAGTGACTCTCTGAGCCTAAAGACAGAGCCTCGAAGACTTACACTGAATGGCTGTAGTTTTCAGATTCCCCCCCCCCCCTTTTTCTAGTTCCTCTCCCTACACCTGCCCTCTGTATGAAGGCTGGATCAACTAATACTATGGACAGACCTGGAGAGAGATTCCAGTCCAGACACTCAAGGTATGGGCTCAGGGACACCCAGTTTCCATCGCTGCACTCAAGGAGACAGATGGACAGAACTAGTGACATCCAGGGGTGCAGACTCCCCAGTGATCTCCTGGGTGGTGACAAATGGGAGAGGGGCGAGACAGAAGGACTTGTCACATCCAGGGGTGCAGACTCTGCCCAATGATCCCTAGGATAGTGAGGGACAGACAGGATGTGTCACATGCAAGGGTACAGACTCTTCCCAGCCCACCTCAGGGAGAGAAAGCATTATGACCGGTGACATCAAGAGACACAATTCCTTGTTCCAGAGCTCATGGGGGGAATGTGAGAACTGAATCCAGAGTGAGGGTGCAGCCCCTTTTCTTCAAGGAGAAGAGGGTATTTTAATGTCCTTCTCTCAGTGCTAGCTATATAAAACTCCATCCAAGCAGCTCCTGGAGCGCAAGGAGGCCCAAGGAAGGAGGAGCCAATTATAGCCACCCCCGTATCCTCTGAGGAGAATCTCTCCTGCTCTGGAGGTCCTTCACTTGAACATCTGCCACTGTGAAGAAGGCAGAACAGTGATAAGCGATGTCTGAGGATATAGACTCTTTCTCACCCCTTACCTTGTTGCCGATTATCTGCTGTATCTCCATGTCTGGAGTGCTGGGGGTGGTGGCCAGGTCAGGGTTACTGTTGCTGATGCTTTTAGAGCAGGACAGGTTCAAGCTGCTGGGGCGTCCAGTGGCCCGTGACAGGGTAGCATACTGAATGGGACCCCCATGTGGGCTGGCTCCAGATACTGAGAACAGAGAAAAAAACGAGCACATGAACAGGTTTGACTCCCAGCTTGAATCCCCTTAAATTTAGAGATTCAAATGCACTTGCAAAGACATTCAACCACTGCAGTGACATGACAAAGCTCAGAAAGGATTCTTCAGGGAGACCCTCTAATCTACTGCAACCTAACAGAGGACTTAATTAGTCACAAAATCCCTATCTGGGTCCTATACGACTTACAAAGGAACAAAAACACCAAACAATAATGGGGACATAGACTGTTGAAGTCTGCCCGGCCTTGTCCTTAGTTTCCAACTACTGAGGTTGCTGTCAATGACATCAGGAAAGGACAGAACACAGCTTGTGGTTCAGCCAAACCTCCCTGCAGAGCACACAGGAAAACATTCACCCAAGTAGCTGCCAGCATCTCCACAAAGCACCCCGTTTCAACCCATGTCTCAGTTCATACCTGAACAGTGTGGTAAAACAGGATACTGCCCTGGGATGTAGAGGGAGAAGCCACATGGATTGGAAAGAAAGGCCAGAGGGTTAAAGGGTTGATGGGAGGGAGGGAGCTAGCATGCCCCCTCTTCCAGGGCCTCTAGTTTGCTCACCACTAGCCATGGGACCCAGCTCCATGCTGGGCAGGTGGAATACATGGTAGATATAGGAGGTAA
Organism: Microcaecilia unicolor; assembly: GCF_901765095.1. NCBI lineage: Eukaryota > Metazoa > Chordata > Amphibia > Gymnophiona > Siphonopidae > Microcaecilia > Microcaecilia unicolor. The sequence continues at coordinate 197,426,759 of NC_044033.1, read as the reverse complement.
GAAGGCTGCAGTGGCCCTGCTGGTCCTGGCCCCCATCAAGGCATCGGTGCATTTGGGTCACCATTAGCGCCATAGCTTCGAATGCTGCTCGGCCCAGGTTCACTGCAAGAGAGGAGCACACAACATGGGATAATGAAGAGAGCTCTGCCACTTTCAACCAAACTCGGGTGGGGGAAGCAAGCAGGGGGAGGAGGAGGAGGAGAAGGAGAACAGATCCTCACTTATCTATACCTCTGGTCAAGGCAGGTAGGAGAGACTGAAGGGAAACACAACCTTGAATCTGATAGCAGAGAAAGACTACAAGGGCCAAGCAGTGCCCGAAACCCCAGGGATCTTCACCAGTAGAGATCCTCTGGATTTATCTCAGGCTTTCAAGAACTCAGCTATCCTGCCTCCACTGCCTACTCCAGGAGGCCATTCTATGCTATCACTCTTCCCATGAAGCTGCTCTTGAGAGCCCCATACCATGGCTACTTATTCTAGAAGACAATGGAGCAGGAGCAGGAGTAGTCACCATTGACACGTCTTTGTATTTTATACCTTATGGTTATATTTGTTTTAATATTAACAGGAATACATATTGAACAATACCTAGGTATGTCTCATTATATATTTCTTTGTATGTATGTTCATGGATAACTGTAGTTTTAATGTTTTATGTATTCTTTTTAATGTGTATGATTTTAAACGCCATATGACCATCCTCCCAACCGTCAGGGGCAGGGTTTGGCACTCACCAATCTGCCCACCAATGACTGGCGGCCGAACGATGAGCAGAATGAGTTTTCCCAGCACATGATGACAGAAGGCAACTAATGGCTCCAGGCTGGCAGCCCGCAGGTTGGCCATGCTGGACTTAAGCTCTGCCTCCACGTTGTTTTCAGTGATAACAACGTCCTTTAGTCGGAAGGGAAAGGAACGTTCCTCCAGCACGTGTACAAGGGTGAAAAACTTATCCAAGCATGCGTCCTGTGCCAGAGAATTAAAGGGTTAAACACACAGGGGTTAAGTCTATAAAGTGGGGGCTAACATTTACACACACATACATATTGTAAACGTCAAAATTCTGCCTGAGGGGCGGAGCCTGGGCTCTCGCACGCGTTACTTCTAGAATACTATATGATAGGCACAAGTTCTATAGCTGCAAACTTAGCCACACGTATCTGACCTGTAATGCTAGTATTCCTTTAAAGAATCAGAGATGCACTGGTATACGACTGTCCTCCCAAATTCTCACCTGAGGGTGCACAGAAGACACAGCCACCACCTCCACATTAAACACAGCCTTATGATTATCCACCCACTTCATGCCCGGCAGCTGTACCTGGAGACAGGAAACAAGCATGTGATAGAGAAAGGGTTCGTCAGTGGGTTGGAGGCAGCAGAGGGGCATCTGTGTACAACATGGAAAAGGATCTTACCTGGAACACATGGAAAAATTAGGTCGTACCTGATCATTTTCTTTCCGTTAGTCCTTCCCACTATTCCAGAACCTGTGGAATAATTGTGTTCATCAACCAGCAGATGGAGATAGAGAACTGAAAACTGAGCTCTCTTGGCATCTAGTCCAGCTCCTCAGTATTAGCAGTAAGGATAATACTCAGAACAAACACAACAACCTTAAACAACTTGCTAGCCAAACACTAACCAGATGAGTATACATGTGTGGACCTCTCACCTCTGGACAACTTGTAGAGAACAAGAGAGATGCAGGAAGCACTACATAAGTACATATAAGTACATAAATAATGCCATATTGGGAAAAGACCAAGGGTCCATCGAGCCCAGCATCCCGTCCACGACAGCAGCCAATCCAGGCCAAGGGCACCTGGCAAGCTTCCCAAACGTACAAACATTCTATACATGTTATTCCTGGAATTGTGGATTTTTCCCAAGTCCATTTAGTAGCGGTTTATGGACTTGTCCTTTAGGAAACCGTCCAACCCCTTTTTAAACTCTGCTAAGCTAACCACCTTCACCACTTTCTCCGGCAACGAATTCCAGAGTTTAATTATATGTTGGGTGAAGAAAACTTTTCTCCGATTTGTTTTAAATTTACTACACTGTAGTTTCATCGCATGCCCCCTAGTCCTAGTATTTTTGGAAAGCGTGAACAGATGCTTCACATCCACCTGTTCCACTCCACTCATTATTTTATATACCTCTATCATGTCTCCCCTCAGCCGTCTCTTCTCCAAGCTGAATAGCCCTAGCCTCCTTAATCTTTCTTCAAAGGAAAGTCGTCCCATCCCCGCTATCATTTTAGTCGCCCTTCTCTGCACCTTTTCCAATTCTACTATATCTTTCTTGAGATGCGGCGACCAGAATTGAACACAATACTCAAGGTGCGGTCGCACCATGGAGCGATACAACTGCATTATAACATCCTCACACCTGTTTTCCATACCTTTCCTAATACCCAACATTCTATTCGCTTTCCTAGCTGCAGCAGCACACTGAGCAGAAGGTTTCAGTGTATTATCGACGACGACACCCAGATCCCTTTCTTGGTCCGTAACTCCTAATGTGGAACCTTGCATGACGTAGCTATAATGCGGGTTCTTTTTCCCCACATGCATCACCTTGCACTTGCTCACATTAAACGTCATCTGCCATTTAGCCGCCCAGTCTCCCAGTCTCGTAAGGTCCTCTTGTAATTTTTCACAATCCTGTCACGATTTAACAACTTTGAATAACTTTGTGTCATCAGCAAATTTAATTACCTCGCTAGTTACTCCCATCTCTAAATCATTTATAAATATATTAAAAAGCAGCGGTCCTAGCACAGACCCCTGAGGAACCCCACTAACTACCCTTCTCCATTGTGAATACTGCCCATTTAACCCCACTCTGTTTCCTATCCTTCAACCAGTTTTTAATCCACAATAGGACATTTCCTCCTATCCCATGACCCTCCAATTTCCTCTGTAGCCTTTCATGAGGTACCATGTCAAACGCCTTTTGGAAATCCAGATACACAATATCAACCGGTTCCCCTTTGTCCACATGTTTGTTTACTCCTTCAAAGAATTGAAGTAAATTGGCCAGGCAAGATTTCCCCACACAAAAGCCGTGACTCGGTCTCAGTAATCCATGTCCTCGGATGTGCTCTGTAATTTTGTTTTTACTAATAGCCTCTACCATTTTCCCCGGCACTGACGTCAGACTCACCGGTCTATAATTTCCCGGATCTCCCCTGGAGCCTTTTTAAAAAATCAGTGTTACATTGGCCACCCTCCAATCTTCCGGTACCACGCTCGATTTTAAGGATAAGTTGCATATCACTAGCAGTAGCTCCGCAAGCTCATTTTTCAGTTCTATCAGTACTCTAGGATGAATACCATCCGGTCCAGGAGATTTGCTACTCTTCAGTTTGCTGAACTGCCCCATTACGTCCTCCAGGTTTACCGTGAAGTCAGTAAGTTTCTCCGACTCGTCCGCTTGAAATACCATTTCCGACACCGGTATCCCACCCAAATCTTCCTCGGTGAAGACCGAAGCAAAGAATTCATTCAGTCTCTCCGCTACGTCTTTGTCTTCCTTGATCGCCCCTTTTACCCCTTGGTCATCCAGCAGCCCAACCGATTCTTTTGCCGGCTTCCTGCTTTTAATATACCGAAAACATTTTTTACTATGTTTTTTTGCCTCTAATGCTATCTTTTTTTCGTAATCCCTCTTGGCCTTCTTTATCTGCGCCTTGCATTTGCATTGACACTCCTTATGCTGCTTCTTGTTATTTTCAGACGGTTCCTTCTTCCATTTTCTGAAGGTGTATCTTTTAGCTCTAATAGCTTCCTTCACCTCACTTTTCAACCAGGCCGGCTGTCTTTTGGACTTCCGTCTTTCTTTTCTAATTCGCGGAATATGTATGGCCTGGGCCTCCAGGATGGTATTTTTGAACAGCGTCCACGCCTGTTATACAGTTTTTACTCTCTCAGTTGCCCCCCTAAGGTTTTTTTTTAACCGTTCTTCTCATTTTATCATAGTCTCCTTTTTTAAAGTTAAACGCTAATGTATTTGACTTTCTGTGTACAATTACTTCAAGGTCGATATCAAAACTGATCATATTATGATCACTGTTATCAAGCGGCCCCAGTACCATAACGTCCCTCACCAGATCATGCGCTCCACTAAGGACCAAGTCTAGAATTTTTCCTTCTCTCGTCGGCTCCTGCACCAGCTGCTCCATAAAGCTGTCCTTGATTTCATCAAGGAATTTTACCTCTGTAGCGTGTCCCGATGTTACAAGACGGAAGTCATTATTTGACCCATTACTTCACATCGATTAAATATCTCAGAAACCTTGAGCGGGCCTCTGGAATAGTGACAAGAAAATTATCAGGTAAGACCTAAGGAGTAGCCTAGTGGTTAGAGCATGAAGTCTTGACATCCAGGGGTGCCCGGTTCAAATTCCACTGCTGCTCTTTGTGATCTTGGATAAGTCACTTCTCTCCATTGCCTCAGGTACAAAATTAGATTGTGAGCCCTCCAGGAGACAGAGGAATATCCAGTGTACTTGAATGTAACTCACTTTGAGCTACTGCTGAAAAAGGTGTGAGCAAAATCCAAATAAATAAAAATGTCATGTTTTAGAAAGGCTTTGAAATATTATTTGTTTGACAAATATTTAGGTTCTGCTTAAATTGATGTAATCTTTTTTTACGTAACCTGCTTTGATTCCTTGGTTGATTTAAGCGGGATATAAGCAATGGAATGGAATGGAATTGGTCTGACCCAGTATGGCTATTCTTAGTTTCTTATATTTAAATCCACGGGGCACCAGAGATAGGGATCTGAAGACCTCCCGATATGACTCTGTAGACTCAAGTCACCCAAAAAGCTCAACTGCTGGACCAGCTGACCAGGAGCAAAGCACTCAGGACCACAGGTTGAAAAGTGTGTCCATCCACCTGCTGGAGACAGAAAATACTGAGGAGCTGGACTGGATGCCAAGAGAAATACGTTTCAGCTCAGTTTTCTATCCAACAGGTTCAGGAATAGTGGGAAGCTACGTAATGGAAAGGGGCTGTCCTATCAATACTGGGGATTCCAGCTCCTTACCAGAGTGTCCTATTGGCTCAACAGTGGGGACTGGAGTTTCTTGCTAGAGGACTCCTCTTGGATTTTCATTAGCTAATTTCCTCCAGAGCACAGAAGCGACATGTGGATGTTATATGTACAAGATTTTAACTGCTTAGGTTTAAGCAGGGTATAAGTTTGGGGGTGTGAACAGCACCAGGGTAAAGGGTACACTTACATCAGGAGTCAGCACTGAATAACTGGGAGGCGGCTTCTCCACAGACACTGGGAGGCTGAAGTGTCCAGTCCTCAAACGTCCATGCTGCATGAGAGGGACCCACTGCACAGAAAGAGAGAGGGAAATGAAAAGGGCAGCAAGAGGTCATACGAGGCTCCATGTGCAGCCTTAGGATTTGCAAGTTAGAGGCCTAGAATTGAAAATCAGCCTTGAGAGCCTGGATTTGGGCATCGCAATTAGCCGCTTATTCTCGGCTGATTACAAACGCTGAGCTTTAGATCCCTAAACTTATAGGGCAGGTAGTGGACTTCCTTGACCCACCCTGGTCCTGTCCCTTTTAATAGCCCAGTTTCTAGGCGCCTGGATTTTTCAAGCATCTAAATATTTTAAAAATGGGCCTGTAAACATTTACCTTGCTCCCCGCCTTCCTTTTAAGGACTGGTGGTTGGGAGGCGGGGATAGTGCTGGGCAGACTTATACGGTCTGTGCCAGAACCGGTGGTGGGAGGCGGGGCTGGTGGTTGGGAGGCGGGGATAGTGCTGGGCAGACTTATACGATCTGTGCCCTGAAAAGGACAGGTACAAATCAAGGTAAGGTATACACAAAAAGTAGCACATATGAGTTTATCTTGTTGGGCAGACTGGATGGACCGTGCAGGTCTTTTTCTGCCATCATCTACTATGTTACTATGTTAAATGTATGTACTTAGCTAAAGAAAATATTTATTGAGGGGTTCTGGGCACTTAAACTTCTAAAGGCCGATATTGAGTCAGCGGTGACCGGCATTGAATATCCGGTTTCATTTTTGGCCGCCGGAATTTAATCGGTTAAAGATAGGTGTGCTATTTACCCCGGCAGTAACTGGCTATATCGCGCAATACAGCCGGTTAGCCGCTAACCACGAACATTCAGCGGAGATAACCGACCACAGTGGTTTAGCCGGCTAAACGCTATTTAACCAGACAGGAGCCATTCCAGGCTGGTTAAATACTGCCAATTATCAGGGGGGAAAGATCTTTTGAATACCAGCCTTGTAATGTCACACCCATCCCCTCCCCACTGCCAGCTCTGTGTTCAAATCCCACTACACAACTCCCAGGGCAGGTTCCTACACCACAACATCCTTTCAGGCTCCTTCATCACTATACAGCACCCCTACCAAACCATGCGGACCCTCCTCCACCTGGTACCCAGCCCACCCCTCATCCCTCCACACAACTTCCCAGGACAGACGCACCGTGTAGCCAACAGGCACCTCCAGTGGCGTATTCTGTTTCTGTTGACAGCTAATGTGGTAAAAGGTGAACAGAAGGTGGTCATTATCCGTCAGGTTGGGGGGTATCTTCATTTTGAATTCCTCATAGAACTCCGGAGACCTGCATGAGAGTTAATAAATACAAGCTGGGAAGTGAATGCTCAGCAGAGCAGATGACCAAGTGTCATCCTCAGACCCCTTTCACTCAAGACAGGAGAGAGAGAGAGCATTTCTGGTTTCCAGACTGCATAAGACACTCCAGCAACAAAGAGATATTAACAGAACACCACGAAAACTGAAGCACAAGGACATAAGAACTGGGGATTAGACCTTCAGACACAGGAAGATGAAGATACCTTACACCCAGGTAAAAGAGCTTTCCTAAAACTGTCCACCCTCCCTGTAAGTAAAAAGAGGCAGCTTGCACAACACATTTTCATGGAGATGTTTCACACTGCAGTTAGGCCAAAGAAGCTAACAGTGCACCACGTTCTGATATTTCAAAACTACACACTGTTTGAAAGGAAATCTGAAAGAGGTGGAGTAGCTGCCTAGTGGTTAGTGCTGTGGGGATCCCCTGGGGTTCGATTCCCACTGCAGCTCCTTGTGACACTGGACAAATCACTGAACCCTCCATTGCCCCGGGTAGAAAATAAGGGCCTGTATATAATATGTAAACCGCTTTGATTGTAACCACAGAAAGGCGGTATATCAAATCCCATTCACCCCCAGCCCCACTTTTTCCTGAGGTAATTTTCAAATTGAAAATATACGCAGACTTTTCATTTGACAGCCGGTGCAAAGTCCACAGAGAAAGGTACCCATTGACTTTCAACTGCCTAGAAAGAAATTCTAAAATTGTTCCCATAATGACCGACCTGGAAGGGGCAGCACTGTGGAGCCTCCACTCACCGGTTGTGGTACACCACGGCTGTGTAAGCCTCCTTTGTAAACTCGCTGCAGCTTGACTTTCCGAAAATGACCTGGAACAAAAGCAAACCATCTTTAAAAAATATAAAAATATAGTTCTGATCTGAATAAGGGTTACCTTTGAAATGAAAGTTGATGCATTTAATAAAAGCTGTGGCCTAATATTTACCATTGATACAATTGTGTGGCTAATCATTTCTCCTGGGAACCTATCCGCCACCTGTTGAGGCGGGGCCAGCGCAGAGGAAGCAGTCGCAGGCAGCATACAGACAGCCCTGGCAGCGCGCGCGGATCCGCTGCAGATAAGCAGCAGAAGAACAGACAAAGATGGAGCCGGAGGGCAGCAGCGTAGCGGTAGGACGGACGGACCCGGTGCAGCTTTGCTGTACTAGTGTTAGACTGCGCTGCCTGGAGGGGAGGTGGGGGGAAAGAACGAAAGAAAGAAAGAAGGCAGGCCTGCAGCCAGCCTGCCAGTGGTTGCTGTGGAAAGGGAGGGAAAAAACCTGCAGCACATGCTGGCGGGTGGTTGGTTTGTTTGTGTGTGGGGGTGGGGGGAGAGGAGACAGGAGCACTGTTGGGATGAGGGAGTGAGACAGGGTAGTGCTAGGTGGGGGAGGGACGGAGATGCTGCAAGGGGAAAGAGAGGGAGAATTGTTGGATATGGGGGGGGGTCGGGGAGAGACAGGAGCACTGTTGGGATGAGGGAGTCAGACAGGGTAGAGCTAGGTGGGGGGAGGGACGGAGAGATGCTGCAAGGGGAAAGAGAGGGAGAATTGTTGGATATGGGTGGGATGGGGAGGGGGGTCGGGGACAGACAGGAGCACTGTTGGGATGAGGGAGTGAGACAGGGTAGAGCTAGGTGGGGGGAGGGATGGAGAGATGCTGCAAGGGGAAAGAGAGGGAGAAGGTAAAATTATGTATCATACCTGATAATTTTCTTTCCATTAATCATAGCTGATCAATCCATAGACTGGTGGGTTGTGTCCATCTACCAGCAGGTGGAGATAGAGAGCAATCCTTTTGCCTCCCTATATGTGGTCATGTGCTGCCGGAAACTCCTCAGTATGTCGATATCCAAGCTCCATCCGCAGGACTCAGCACTTAGAGAATTACACCCACAAAGGGACACTCTGCCCAGCTCACCACCGCCGAAACGGGGGAGGGGAATTAACCCAGCTCATCCCCACACAAGTGGGGGAGGGGAATCTGTCCAGCTCATCCCCGCGGAGCGGGGGAGGGACACCACACCCGCCGATGCGGGGGGATCTGGCTTATCCTGCAACCGCGGGAGGAGCTGACTGACCCTAACACCGCCGAAGCGGGAGGGGTACAAAGCTGCCCTACTACCGCACGAAGCGGGAGGGAGCGCCGGCAGAATTTAAGTCTCAATCCAGTCCCGTAAAACGGAGGGGAGAGGAATGCAGCAGCTCACTGTAACACAAACTCGTCTCAACTCTTGAAGAATCCATTGAAAAACTTGAACACGAAGTCCTCCTGAACAGGAACTGAAGACTAAACTTGAACCTGAAATGCAACCAGAATATAACCAATACAGATATCTGGGAGGGGCTATGGATTGATCAGCTATGATTAATGGAAAGAAAATTATCAGGTATGATACATAATTTTACCTTCCATATCATCATGCTGATCAATCCATAGACTGGTGGGATGTACCGAAGCAGTACTCACCCAGGGCGGGACATAGAAATCCCTGACCGCAACACTGAAGCTCCAAACCGGGCCTCCGCCCGAGCAGCCACAGTCAAGGGGTAATGCCTGGAGAAGGTATGGGCCGATGCCCAAGTTGCCGCCTTGCAAATCTCTTCCAAGGAGACGGACCCGGCCTCTGCCATCGAGGCCGCCTGAGCTCTAGTGGAGTGAGCCTTCAGCTGGATAGGCGGCACCTTCCCCGCGGCCACATAAGCCGCTGCAATGGCTTCCTTGACCCATCTTGCCACTGTAGGCTTAGCAGCCTGCAGACCCTTACGAGGACCTGCAAACAGGACAAACAGATGATCCGATTTCCGGAAATCATTGGTCACTTCCAAATATCTGATGATGACTCGTCTCACATCCAGATACTTGAGAGCAGAGTATTCCTCCCTATGAAAGGAAGGGAGACAGAGCTGCTGATTCACATGGAAGCGAGAAACAATCTTGGGCAGGAAGGAAGGCACTGTGCGAATAGTCACTCCTGCCTCAGTGAACTGCAGAAAAGGCTCTCGACATGAGAGTGCCTGGAGCTCGGAAACTCTTCTGGCTGAAGTGATAGCCACCAAAAAGACTGCTTTCAACGTCAGGTCTTTCAGAGATGCCCTCGACAAGGGTTCAAAAGGCGGCTTCTGCAATGCTCTTAGCACCAGGTTGAGATTCCACGCAGGCACCACTGAGTGCAGAGGAGGGCGCAGGTGATTAACTCCCTTGAGAAAGCGCACCACATCTGGCTGCGAAGCCAGGGAAACACCCTTCAGGCGGCCCCTGAAGCAAGCCAGAGCCGCTACCTGGACTTTAAGGGAACTGAGCGACAGGCCTTTCTCCATACCTTCTTGCAGGAACGCCAACACTGAAGAAATTGGAGCAGTGAAGGGAGAAAGTGAGCCTGCTTCACACCACGCTGCAAAGATACGCCAAACCCTGGCGTAAGCAGTAGAAGTAGAGCGCTTCCTCGCTCTCAGCATAGTGGCGATGACCTTGTCTGAGAAGCCCTTCTTTCTCAGACGCTGCCGCTCAATAGCCAGGCCGTAAGACCAAAGGGGGAGGGATCCTCCATCACCACGGGACCCTGATGTAACAGGCCCTGCTCCACTGGCAGCCGCAGAGGATCGTCTACTGAGAGCCTGATCAAGTCCGCATACCAGGGACGTCTGGGCCAGTCCGGACCCACCAGGATTACCCGGCCCGGATGCTTTGCCACCCGGTCTAGCACCCTGCCCAACATGGGCCAGGGCGGGAACACATAGAGAAGCTCTTGTGTCGGCCACTGTTGGAGAAGAGCATCTACTCCCAGGGATCGAGGGTCCCGTCCTCTGCTGAAAAAGCGCGGCACTTGGCAATTGGCCGATGACGCCATCAGATCTAGGCTCGGCTGTCCCCATCGCTTCGTGATGTCCAAGAACGCCTGAGCAGATAGCTGCCACTCTCCGGGCTCCAAGGTATGGCGACTGAGAAAGTCCGCCTTGACATTCATGACTCCGGCAATGTGGGCCGCTGACAGCTGTTCCAGGTTCGCTTCTGCCCACTGGCATTGCAATAAACGTTTAAATAAACGTCGAAATAAACGCCCTTAAGGACGTTCAAAATTTTTTTTTTTTTTTTTTTTTTTTTTAACGGAGCCAGCGGGAGGGGGGAGAAAAGGAGGGACCTGGCGCCACCAGGTTTGCACTTGCTCAAGAAGAGCCCTCAACCCCAGGCACTCAACAAAACCTAAAAATTAGGCTTGGAGGCCTAGCCAGAGCTGCTGCTGTGTGTGACCAAAACCTGCTGAGATAGAGAACATACTGAGGAGTTTCCGGCAGCACATGACCACATATAGGGAGGCAAAAGGATTGCTCTCTATCTCCACCTGCTGGTAGATGGACACAACCCACCAGTCTATGGATTGATCAGCATGATGATATGGAATTGTTGGATATGGGTGGGATGGGGAGAGGGAGGGAAAGGGCACGAGAGAAAAAACGTGTTGGACAGGGAAGTGGAAGGGAGAGATGAGAGGGGAAATGTTGAACAACATGGCATTGAGGTGAGGGAAAGGAAGGATGGAGAGATGGTGGTAGGTGGGGGGGATGGGGTAGAGAGAGATTTTTATTTATTTATTTTAGTTACATTTGTACCCCAAGATGCCAAACCAGGGGCTCAAGGCAGGGAGAGGGAGAAAAGTTGGACATGAAGGTGGAGAAGAGGAGAGGAAAGGAAAGGAGAGATGCACAAGTGGGGGAGGGGAGAAAGAGGGAACAGATGCTGGGCTGAAAGGGTGGGGGGAGGGAGACACTGGGAATGGTGGAAAGCATGGGGGAGAGGCCCAGGGAGTGGAGATGGCAAGGAAAAAATGAGAGAATAGTGATCACAGGGGGTAGAAATGTGGTAATGGCATGTAGATCAAAGATGGAAGGGAATGGAAGGCTGAGAAGGAGAGAGATGGGGAATGGGAGAGCTAGTGGGTGAAAGGAGATGGAAATGTGATAGATATCAGAAAAGTAAAAAGAAGGAAAAGATTTAGAAACAGGATGAAATCTGAGTGTACAGAGGCAGAAAAGAAAAACAAAAAGAAAGAAAGAAAGGAAAGAGCTAAAATGGAAGGATCAATATTTCAGAGGTAGGTGTAGTGAGGAAATGAAATGACAGGAGAAAAAAGACAAATGGACAACCGCTTGAAGAATTAGCAGAAGATAGACAGGAAAGCGGGAAAGAGAAATTGGAACCAACATGATGGAAAAATAAAATGTCCAGACAATAAAGGTAGGAAAATCATTTTACTTTGAATATTTTAAACGGAATATGTTAACTTTGGGAAATGTGCATAGCGGATGTCTTGTTATTGTGTTAAGTAGAAAAGGAAATGCGCTTTTGTTTTGTTTTGGGGTTTTTTTCTCCAGTGTTGCAGTACATGCTGAGGTTCCCAGTTCAATTTTGTCTATATATTTTTATTTCTAATTTGTGATCCCTTGTTCTGTAATTTGTGAGGGTCTGTCAGTGTGACTTTAACGGCAGATGAGGAGATTGGAGAGGAGAGGGAATTGGGGGAGGGGCTTTATTTTCTGCCCTGGTCACCAGCATGGCTAACGGCAGCCCTGACCCTTGCTGTAGCTAGTGGGGATTCCCAAGCCCTACTAGCTGGGGTCTCTTCTGAAGCTGGCCAGAGATGCCTTCTACTGAGCTTGGCAGATAGGGGCAGCATCCTGGAGCCACTGACAAGCATGTATGGGGTGCTGGCATCAGCGGCTCGAGGAGTTGCTGCTGCCTACTGGGCTTGGTGGAGAGGAGTTCTGGCCATCTTTACTGGAGGCCTTCAGCTGACAGAGATTGGGGATCCTCATCTGCTAAACTATTTATATTTTGAATTGGGAAGTGCTGGGGGGGAGAGAAAATTTTGTGCCCACCCACTTTGTGCTCAGGCCCACCCAAAATTGGCTGTCTGGCTATGCCACTGGATCCAGGGCATACGGATTGTACTGCTTACACATACACACAGTTTACCCAACAAAGCGACACTCACCGGCATGGCCTGGCTGGCGTCCTCTCCAGCCATGAACTGAATTTTGACAGCAATGTTCCGGACCGACCCTTGACGGCTGCTGAAGTTCAGGCTGCGCGGATACACGTACAGCAGGTTCCTGCAGTGCGAGAGGAGCAGATGTTATGCAGTCTGTCTTTCTCCCGCCTTCCTCATCCCTTCCCTCTGTCCAGAGAAAGAGACAGGGCAGGAAAAGAAAGCCTAAAGTGTAGGAGTGACATTGTAAGCTCAGGAAGGGAACAACTGCTTGGGCTTCCTCAGTTAGGCTGGCCCTGCAGTATATGCACGAGTTGACAAAAATCAGTGCATCAAGGAAAAAAAAAAAAAAAGACGTTGTGCTAACAAAAATGCAAAAATCAATCGATACACAGACAGAATGACCAGGTCAAAACAGCAGTGCCAACCCTTTCCACAGTAAGGGCATCTGTTAAGCAATCAACGGACAGCACTTAATTCATAAATGAATAGCATGATCCATGCAGGGAGGATTCTAGTTCACATTTGCTGACTTCTATTAACTAAATATTTGCTTGCTTTCTCTCACATATAGTCCATTATTGCAGAGTTGCAATGAAATCAGGGGTGCAGGCTGGGTTCACAATCGACAGGCAAAGAATGCAGTCTGAGCTTCCTCATCTACTTCCCTCTTCACCAGTAAAAAGGGAACAAATATGAGCTTAAAGCCATAGACCTCATTCTATCATATTACAGAGAAGGGCTGAAGTTACTGTTTGTTTCATATATATTTAGAGCCCAGAGAAAGAGCCAGGTGAGAACATAATAGCCATACTGGGTCATACCAATGGACCATTTAGCCCAGTATCCTGCTTCCAACAGTGGCCAATCCAGCACCTGGCAGAAACAACACGAGAGAGTCACACTGAAGCAAGACAAATTGCATATTACTAATGACCTCACCAGCAGACAAAATGGCTGCCCCATGGCAGGTGAGGGCCGTGATCTAACATCAGCTGCCCTTCTAGTTCCACAATCAAAATCATTCTCCTTCCAGGCCTGGGGATGGTCAGTTCTGGTAATCAAAGCATGGTTGAATGGGGGAAGGGGGGCATAGTATAAGGCCTGTGGCTGATGAGATGGTATTATCACAGACTGAAATGCATGGCAAAGGCCAGAGCTTTTATCTTATCTCAGACTGTGTCATTACACAACCGCATTGGGTGGGGGGAAAGAGGGGACTGAGGTGGAGCCAAAACAAGCAAAGGGCAGCTAGAATTGAGAGTCAGGGAGTTGGTGTAGACATGGCATAATGAAGGAGAGGAGATGGGGTCAAGGGGTGATGTGATGAGGTGGTGGTGCAGCTGGGGAAAAAAAAGGAGTCCCCCATTCCTCCCTGCCCCCAAGTTAAAAAGGACTATTTTCACCCATGAGTATGTATCCCTTGGGATTGCTCCTCCTCTAGTGGCTAGAGGAGAAGGCTGTGAACCAGAGAGAGACCAAGGATCAAATCCCACCGACAGTCACTTAACTCTTCACTGCCTCTGGTGCAAACTTAGGGGCCCAGATTCAACGACTCAGAATTTAGGCCTTTTTGATTGTTTTTTTTTTGTGTGTTTTTGCAGGTCCTGTGTTAATTTTTCCACTGTTATATAGGAGTCGCTAATTGCTCCCATGTTAAGTTCGCATTATCCAGTTAGCAGGTGCTAATGCAAATGCACTAGTTGAATAACACTTCCATGCCCATTTTCTGGCCATCACACACCCTCCAAAAAAAAAACACCCCGATATATATATATATATATATATGCAGTTAGTGCACAGAAAAGGGGAAATTAGCAAAAAACGCTTTAAGAATTTCAGTAAAAGAGAAAGGGAAATTCATTCTATACCTGAATGCAACACTTTGATCTACAACAACAACAAAAAAACAGTGCGCTAAATACTAAATAAATACAAAATGCAGACATGTAAAATCACACATACACGAGACAGAAAGATGCACAGTCTTTAAAAAAGGTTTGGACAAGTTTCTGGAGGAAAAGTCCATAGTCTGCTATTGAGACAGACATGGGGAAGCCACTGCTTGTCCGGGGATTGGTAGCATGGAATGTTGCTATGATCTGGGTTTCTGCCAGGTACTTGTGACCTGGCTTGGCCACTGTTTGGAAAACAGGATACTGGGCTAGATGGACCATTGGTCTGACCCAGTATGGCTAGTCTTATGTTCTTATTATAAAATTCTTTCATTATCTTATGTTGTGTATTTGGCTATTTTATTCTACTTTTAGATGTCAATTTTTTCAAATTATTATTTGTTTTTATTATTGTGCCTTGCCTTGGGTCACAAGAAAACAACAGTAACAAAATGTTCAAATAAATTATGATTCAAATGTTTGGATGTGGACAGCCCACAGCTTCATCTCTCACAGATTTAAAATTTCCTAATCACTTAGTGCAAAACTTATACGAAAGGTATTTTTGCCCTGATCTTTCAGCTCATTCCTCCCTCTTACACAAGTTCTGCTTTGGATCTAGTTCCACCATGTTCTGAGATCCACTGGGGATTTATTCCTCCCTCCATCCCCAATCTGAGTTCTCTATCAGCATGCTCCAATTAATAAGAGAACAGGTTTACACCAGACAGACAGTAGCTCCGTAACTCAGAACACTGCATCCAGTTATGCCCAAGGTATGCCAGGGGTGCCATACATGTGACTATCACGGGCTACCTAAAGGTGGAATGACAAAATGGAGAGACCCCAGGACTCAAAAACACCAGACTCCAGCAAAATGTAGAGTGCAGGGGCTGATAATGAAGACCCTGTAGCCAGGCAGCATCAGGCCTTGCAGGACAGAGAAAAATGAAGGCCTAGCTAGTTTGCCTATCCAGGCCATTTCCCTTAAAGATCCTATGTACTTATCCCTCACTTTCTTGACTTCATCTCCACTACCTCTACCGGGAAGCTGTTCCACGCATTCACTACCCGAAGTATTTCTTCAGGTTACTTCTAAACCTGTCCTCTTTCACGCCTCCCTACACCCCCTCGTTTCAGAGCTTTCTTTCAATTGAAAGAGACTCGCCTCCTGAGTATTTAAATGTCTCTATCATATCTCCCCTCTCGTGCCTTTCTTCCAAAGTATAGATATTGAGATCTTCAAGTCTGTCCCCTTATGCTTTATGACGAAGACCACTGACCATTTTAGTAGCTGCCTCTGGACCGACTCCATCCTGTTTATATCTTTTTTGAAGGTGCATCTCCAGAATTGTACCCAATAGGTCTTACCAGAGGGGCATCATCACCTCTTTTTTCCTACTGGCCATTCCTCTCTCTATGCACCCAAGCATCCTTCTAGCTTTCGCTGTTGCCTTTTCTACCTGTTTGGTCACCTTAAGATCATCACATATGATCACACCCAAATCCCGCTCCTCTTTCATGATCAGAAATATTTTACTCCCTAACTGTTCTATTCCTTTGGGTTTTCGCAGCCCAAATGCACAGCCCTGCACTTTTTAGCATTAAATCTTAGTTGCCAAATTCTGGACCATTCTTCAAGCTTCGCTTGGTCCTTCCTTATGTTATCCACACCATCAGGGGTGTCTACCATATTGCAGATTCTGGTATCATCCGCAAAGAGGCAAACCTTACCAGACAGCCTTTCAGCAATATCGCTTACAAAAATGTTAAAAAGAACCAGGCCAAGAACCAAACTTTGTGGTACAGCACTGGTAACATCCCTTTTCTCCGAGTGATATTGGCTTCACTACACATATATATCGAAGGTGGTACGTTTCCACTGTCTGTCTGCCCCTGACGCAACTCTCCCGTCACCCATTCCTTGCACAACGGTTTTCTCTGCATCTGGCCAACACAAAGCACCATCAGAGAGCTCTGACTGGTAAGTTAAAGATTTATCAGCAGAAAGGAGGAGTGAAAAAAGGATGACAAGTGAACCCAAATATTGGATAGCTGCCAAAGAGGAAAAAAAAAAAAAGCCTCTCACATCTTCCCACCCCTTCCACTACAGTACAAAAATCAGACTGCACCCAAAGAGGGGAATGCAAGACACAGATAAGACCAGTTCCTGTATGCACGAGAAGACGCTGCAGCGCATACTCTAACTTTCTGCTCCCAGAGCCGAGGATGCTGACTATCCTCCTGTTCTCTCTAGTGCTGAAGGGCTCTGCTCTGCCCGTCCACCTTGCCAGGCCACAGCAGGATGAGGTAGATGTACTGATTTTCGGTGTGTTGCAGTTCAGCCAGGCACTACAAGAGAATTACCAGAGCACTACAGCAAAGATCCAGAAAGCTTTTCACCGGCTGGAGGTCCGCAACCAGACCCTGGGGGCCCTGAGGGAAGAGGCACTGGACATCAGGAGGACAGGACAGCGACTGAAGGGAATCATCTGTGCACTACAGGTGGGAGTGCGGCTGGTCGACTGTCAGACCAATGTCCACTGAATACCTCTTGCTGCAGGTGACCTGAGCCCCCACCCAAGGGCAGAGGTAGTCCTGTAGTGGTACAAGGGAATCGTTTTCCTCTGACCCAATTACTATTCAACAAGAGAGAGAAACCCCTAGAAAAGGTGCAGAGAGCCAGGCAGATAAGGTCTGGTTTACCCCTGTGTGATTTATGGGATGCAGTGTGTGTGTGTGTGTGGGGGGGGGGGGGGGGGGTGGTTGTAGCCACATGTCTGTGACCTTCCAAGTCCTGTACAGTCCTCTGTTATCAAGCCAGTAGGAATTTTTTTTGTTTATCAGAACATGTTCCGTGTAATATTCTCAGGAGGGAAGTTGTCAAATTTCACTAAGTTTTCCTTTTAAACCACTGAGAGTTGCTTTTTCACTCAAACCCTCCAATTCTATCATTTTGTGTTTAACATGCATTAGAGATTTCCTGCCAGTTATGTGCATAGCTTGTTACAGGTGAAACGGCTGTAATTGGAGTTAACTGGCACTTCCATGCAGAACCTTGGCGTGTGTGTGGATTTCTTTAGTACATAACTGTTGGGAGGGAACTGCCTGGCCCCTAGGCGCGAGCATTTACTCCAGCCACTGCGTTCACGCCTCAAGGCGCATAACTGCGGACTTACGCTAGTATGACAGGAAGTAAGCACACACTTTAAGAACCTTTTGAGAATGACCCCCCCTCCTCCCCAAGTGTGCAAATCTGAACCAGTGCCACAGGTAATCCGTGCCGCTCTCGCCTTGAGCTCAGAAGGGGAAAAATCCCAAACCCCAAATGTCCCTGCCTAGTACTTTACAGGATAGTGGAATATACAAAAAATATAAACACAAATGAGTCTGTTTGGCAATTTCCTCTCTATCCCCTCCTTTACTCTGCAATCAGAAACATTTTATAATGTTGTAAATGAGTAATATCATGCAACACAAACATTTTCTGCATTTTATGTTGTCTATCAATTAAAACGTCACACTTTGTGGACCTTCCCAAATTAAGCTTAAGTTAGATGGTTTCTTTAGCACAGAAAGGGGCTGAAACACTCCACAGAGAATCCAAAAGGTCATTACATGTTTCAGACTATTTGCACCCAGTAAAAAGGCATCTGGAACAAATGTGTCCCTTTTCTGCTTTATATTTTCTGACAGTCAGAGGAAAGGATGATCCGTTTGAAATCTCTGGCCATCCACAGGACACTCCAGAACAAGCAAGAGCAGCAGAGGAACCAGCAGGAGCAGCTCCGGAAGGTGGAGAACTGGCTCAGTCTCCTGAGGAGACGGCTGGCAAGGCAGAATGCTCGCCACCTGTCTGCCCTGAAAGTAAGAGCAACTCAGATTACCACTCTGCATCCCTGGCAAAGCCGGGATCGGCTTTTCCTGCACCCAGGGCATCTCACTCTTCCTCTTTCCCAGGCCCCAAGGTACAGAAATTTACCTCTGGTACACCCTTCCTGGCTTCCTCCCGCAGCCTAGCATGGTCCACAGAACCTCCTTTAAATCTCTCCTCCTCAACTAATGCCTCTGCTCCTATCCAATCCCTGGCCAGTGTACAGCAGCTCCCACTTGCCATCCCTAGCAGTTTCTTGAAGCCAGGCCCAGGACGGCAGATTCATGGGAAGTCAATAAGAAGGCAAGGCTGAACATAGAAAGAACTCCGACTCCATGCATGCGTAGCACAACGTCAACACAGAATTAGCAGCTCCTTTTCCTTCCTTCCTGCCGAAGCCATTCCTCCCCCTTTCTTTCAGCCCTGAGTCAGGCTATGGAGCAGCCTAACTGCAAGGAGGCTTAAGCCAAGATCTCCACAAGCTGCCATGCGACCTCACCAGCACAGTACGCGAAGACCTACTGTAGCTTGCCTCCATGAGGCGGGACATGCCCAAAAATGGTCCACTATGCACAACACAATCTTCTCCTAATAACATTTCATGGATCAACTCAACCCAATTTCATATATAGTTGCGCAATGATTGCATAGCTGTGTATGAAACTGAGTTGAGCTGAACTATGAAATTTTATTAGGAGAAAATTATGTCCTTCTGACATCTCCCCCTCCATCTGATGCCTGAGACAGCCATTCCATCCCCCCTCCCCACCCCAAGTCCCGGCTCTGTTCCCTAGCAGTGTACAACAGTAATTAATTCCATCCTGTTACAGCAAAGTCTCTCTTCTCATTATTCCTCATCTGATAGCAATCCTAATAGTTTAATGGACTCTGATCACCTCTGCTGTCACTTGCAGACCAAAGCGGAGCAGCAGAGCATTACCATCCAGGACCTGAGGGCAGTGGTACAGCAACAGCACAAGCGAATAGAGCAGCAGAGAGTATACCTGGAACAGGTATAGCAACAGGTGAGGACCCGACATAAGCAAAGTGGAGGCTCTTACAAAACCACAAATGCTTTCCAAATGCTCGTTTTGCAATTAGCCCTTTCATATACCCAGCTTTTGCCAGAAAGGTGTCAAGAAAGTTCCTGCTATTTTTTCCTGTGTAAGCGTAACGTGTCTCATACCGAACTACCACTCAGCTCCTTGTATGGAAGGAATGAAAATGTCCTCGCATCCATGTACCAAAACTGCAAGACTGGTATCAGCAGTGTGGCTGAAACCCAGACGTGTGGGTCTCACACAGCGTGACTGGTATCAGCAGTGCGATAAACCCCGCATTTGTGGGTCTCACAGCTCTGAGCTCTCCACACAAGGTTGCATACAGTGGGACTGGAATGCAATTCTGCTAAATTTTTCCTGGTGACCCCTGCATCAAGTCGAGTTTTTCGAAGATCCACAAATATGTATGAGAAATTTGCATACACTGGACATCTACTAAATGTAAAATTTACATATTTATTTTCAGTATCCCAAAAAGCCGAATGGGACAGCAAGACAGATTTGAGCAGCTCTATGACATCCCATTTCATTTAGGTGAACGTAAGAACATCCATACTGGGTCATTACAATGGTTCATCTAGCCCAGTATCCTACTTCCAACTGTGGCCAATCCAGAAACCCAATTAGTAGCACCATTCCATGCTACCAATCTCAGGGCAAGCAGTGGCTTCCCCGTGTCTATCTCAATAACAGACTAAGGGCTTTTCTTCCAGGAACTTGTCCAAACCTTTTTTAAACCCAGATATACTAACCGCTGTTACCACATCCTCCAGCAGCGAGTTTTAGAGCTTGACTATTCTTTAAGTGAAAAAATATTTCCTCCTATTTGTTTTAAAACTATTTCCATGTAATTTCGAGTGACCCCTCCCACCGCTGTATAGGGAATGTCGCACCTCCCCCAACTACCGATGCCTTTGTGCCTTTTATCGTTACAGATGGAGATGGCAGCCAGGGGAACCAGCACCTCTGAAACAACATGGGCCCAAGTGAAAGAAAAAACCCACATAACTACTTGCCATCAGCTGCCTGCCAGTCCCTCCAGGCTAAAGGGCCAGAGGAAGGCTTGAAGGCCCCTGAAGAGCACGTTACAATGACATCCCTGACCCGTCTCCACTGCGTCTACAGCTGATGCCCAAGTGTAATACATCTCCTGTGTTATTTATTTTGCCAGTTTGCTTTACACTGCTACGTCTCCTGGGCACAGCTGAGAAGAGATTCATAGAAAAATGTAAGCAGATAAAGACTATAGGGCCTATCCAGTCGGCCCATCCCTGCCATCTACTCTCCCTATCATTCCCTTAGAGATCCTATGGATGTCCCAAGCTCTCTTGATGCCACGAGAAGCAAAGGCTGAGCCCACAGCTTATCTCATTTATGCACAGGGTTGGTTGAGACCCAAGGCCCAACGAAGGATGAAAGAGACATGGAACATTCTGTGTGCTGCAATCTGGATATGGGATGGACAGTTTGCCTTAATTTCTATTAAACGTGCGATATAATTGCCTTTCTGTAGCACAACCAAAGCACTTTGCATATCAGTTGAAGAAGGAAAAAAAAACCTGATAATTACACTGTGGGGGAAACAGTAGGGAGAAGGCACCTGCACAGTCCATGGTTAGGAAAGAGACCAGAGTGCTGCAGCGTTATTTTGTACAAAATACATTAAGATCCTGTTAAGAAAAAGTTAAAGGGGGGATGGAATACCCAAATATGACTTGCTTTACCTTCACACCTACCCCCCAATGTGCCACTGCATACGTTCAGGGGCTCTTAATCCTACCCGACTTGCCTTCTGCACCTTCTCCCACCCTGGCTGCTTGTGACAGCTTCACAAGGATGGTAAATGGGGCAAAATAATGACAGGCTATTTAATCCACCTGCCCACCCTATGATCACAGAGAAATCACTCATTCACAGCCCTGTTAACCCCAAAAGGAGCTAAGTATTTTAAGGACTAACGGGAGAGATCACGCATTCTCACTCGACGTTACCTGTAGCTGATGTAGGGAACATAGACTTCTCGGGCAGGGAACTCCAGGATCTCCTTGGTGGGCCGGACACGGGGATCCGGATAGGGCTTCACGTGCAGGATCTCTGGGGACAGGGAGTATTGAGGGCTCTCAGGTGCCGGCAAGATATCTATTTTCAGCTGTGCTGTATAGGAAACGAAAGGTCAGGTCAGCCGGGAGACAGGGACCACTGCGGCCTCTCATATGCACACAGCACAGGCCCCGAGGGGCATGAAGGTGGAGAACGGGCTCACCCCCTTACCCGTTACTGGCCGCAGCCTCCGCAGGGTAGAGGAAGGTCGCCGCATGTCTGCCAGGAACTTGTACAGATCGTCATCGCTTAAACGATCCCCTTCCTGCCAGAAAAGAAAGGGTTACTGCTGCGGTGAGAAGGCAAGGAAGAGCTGCGACATGGAAAGGAGAAACACAGAAAAAGATGGAGGAGGGGGAGATTTTGGAAAGGCAGAAGAAAAAGCAAATTCCCACTCTCAGGAGAGACACCAGCGCATACCATATATATCCTGTCCCCTATCAATTATCATTAACTTCCTTGCAGAGCTGTGGGGTGCTGTTAACTGTGAGAATAGCCAAGCACAGTAGCCTGCCTCCCCCGCTCCATGCCACGGCCACCAGTACCTGCTTGAAGAAGTTAGTGACAGTAAGTGTGGCTGGCCGGAAATTGGTGAAGCTGCAAACTTCGTCACCGACACTCATCCGATCCAAAGTTTTCCTCTTCCTCTCATTCCATGTCCCCTTCCGCTCTAGAAGCAAAAAAACACAGGACAGCAGACATCAGAGGTGGTTCTGTGCTCATCCCACAGAATGAGTATGCACACGTCAGGCCGAAACGCCAAGGTCGCCCTGAGACACTGCAAAACGCTTTCTTTGTTAGAAGTACGAAGTGTACGCCAGGAAATGGAGGCACTCCAGCAGGTACGATGGACAAAAATTTTGTAATTTTTAGCCTCTTGGTCTAAGAGCGGTAGACCCCCCCCCCCACCCCCCCCCCCCCCCCCCCCCCCCCCCGTTACCAAAGCTACCACCATCCATCACATCTTGGAAGCCAATGACAAATCAAGATCCCAAAGAGATACGTCAAAAAGGGATCAATCAGACTGCTGAATACAACAACACTAAGCCATGACCACAGGAAAAAGGAAAGGGATGGCAGGGGCTTCCTCTCTCCCATTCCAGCATTACCACTTTCAGAGTCGGAGTCCCCCTTCTCCAGGCTGCCAGCGCTGCTGACGATATTCATAAGATGGATGGCCGTCCAGGCGAAAGGCATGCGATATTTCCCCAGCCGAGCACAGAACTGCTCTGCCTGACCCCGCAGCTTCTCCAACTTTTCCTTGTTCTGGGGGGGGGGGGGGGGGGGAATGGCAAACACACAGCAGCAGTTAGTGCTCACCCAAAACCTGCCCTTCTCTCCTCAGCACACAGAACTTAGTGTCCTGCTAAACCAGCTCCTTATTATTCAGTCCTGAAACAGGAAGAGTCCTGTCCATTGCAAAGGAAAGCTGACCAGGTTCAGTACCAGATCACTTACTTTGGAAGCCTCGGACTCCTTCAGCACCATGTAAGGCTCACAGCATTCCCCGGTGTCCCCCTGCTGCAGCACCTTTTCCAGCTGAAGAAAGACAGATAAGAGCCAGCATCAAGCTACGAACAACGAGGTATACCCACTTCACCATTCACCCACAGGAGCATGTGCCTTCTCACGCTAGGGAGAAGAAGAGTCTCACGCCTGAGCGCAGACAAGATTTACAGAGCTGAAGGACACTGCAGCGGAGCACTGAATACACACCATGCGTATGAGACCCTCTCCCAGTCCTGACCAATGCACAGAATTTTCCGAGACCACATACCCTCATTTGTACATGTCCCCAAACACACGTACCTTAATGACCAGGAAGATCTCAGGTGAGGGGTAGGTGATGGACAGGATAGCGGACCTTGCCAGGGTGGAGATGGCAGGGTGTGCCCCGTGGCTGTGCAGCATCCCCTTCACAGTCTCGGAGTTCAGGTCAAAGTAAAAATTCTCCGAAATCTGCAGCAGGAAGAAAGCTGAAATGCTCTAAAAACACGGCTTCTCAAGCTAGTGCTTGGGACACACCCAGGTTTTCAGCATACCCACAATGAATATGCATGAGAATGATTTGCATACAATGGAGCCCGTTTATGCAGATTGAGGACATCCCGAAAACCTGGCTGGCTGGGTGTGTTTAAAAGCTTTCCATTAGGTGATATAAATTTAAAGAAAATTAAAATGGAGATGTGCTCCGGGAGGGCCGGATCCTTCCAGAAACCCACCTTTTTCTTTTCCCGCACATCATACAGCGCCAGAATGCCAAAGATGGGCTCAATTTCTATCTCAAACCTGGAGAAAAAGAGGAGAAGAGAGAGAAAGAACAAGGAAGCAACAGACTAAAATAAAGACGGAGCCTGTAAAAGTATATTTTAAAAAAGAATTAGCACCGTCATAAGCCCAGACAGTTCTCAGGCTAGTGCTAAGCCAACTTGATACCAGGAGGCTACAGCACAACCACACTTGCAAGCAAGAGGTGCAGGAGAACCCCCCCCCAGAGAACTGCAGAAATACTGGCCAAAGCCCCACAGGAAATGGAACTTACTTCAAAGAGATGCATTTCACCAGGATCCTCTGTCCAAAATGTTCTTTGGGAATTTCTGGGACAGAGCAACGCTCCACTGCCTCATCCTACAACACAGAGTAAGAACAGACTGAGTACAGAGAAAGCCAGAGCCCTTGCCTGGGCTGTAGCCGAGGGAGAGAAGGCCACATCATGTCCCATGTCCCACCTCGTCCGGGGCCGGGAAGAGGCTCATGATCTCTCTGTGTCGGTTCTCTTTCCTCATCTCCTTGTTTCTGCAGTCCGTCTCCTCCATGGCTGTGCGTTCCAGCAAGGATGGCAGCAAGGAATCTGGCGTTGAGTTCTTTAGGTCAAAAATACTGGACGCCCAGCTCCCCCGAGGCGTGTCGTCCAGGGACACTGAGCGACGCTTTGCTTCATCCTGAGAGAGAGGAGAGAGTACCCAGTGTCAGTAAGTGATGACCAACTGTGCTACCTGTCCACACCACCCACCCACTCTCACCACCTCATCCTGGTTACTCCTGTGTTCCACAGCTTTGTCCAGTTCGTACAGCTGCCACGACAGTCCCTTCTGCCTATCTCGCTGTTTCTCCACAGTGTGTGGGCTGTACATTGTGCTCAATCTCTGATACCTGAGTGAAGAAAAGACATCCAGTCATCAGAACACAGGATGAAAGTCTCCCTTCATATGCACCATGGCTAGACACGAACCACACTCCTGTACCTACTTCCTCTGTATCATGACCCAGTCATCCGTGTAAACCTGCAAAGCATCTCTCACCCGGGCATCCAGTTTCCTACGGAAGAAAGTCACAGAGAGTCACAAGAGAGCACCCGCAGAGAAGAGAAGCATGACTCGCATGAAGGACAGCCAACGCTTTTACAATTCCCACCCAAGTGACTCCGACTACGGCTGAAACAGCCAAGCTCAGCTCCGGTCCACCAGCAGCAGCTCCCTACCCTTCCTCGGGGTTCCCCGACTCCAGGGTGCGGCTCTCCCGTGGCTCATGTGTCACCTCAATGTCATCAGCAGAACACTCCATCACTTCCCGCAGGGGTCCTGGTTCAGCAGCCAGCGGGTGTGTCTCCAGGTATTCCTCAAAGTCCACGGGCTCCACCACTTCCGAGAGCGGCACCTGCAGAGACCACAGCGCACGTGAAGGCTTCTGTTAAGTCAGGCTTTTCAGCTGAGGGTCTCATTGCATAAATGGGACCCCCATAGCCCGACTTGACAGTAGGTCACGTTGATCATTTCCCCCTTTAGTGTAAATCTGTAATTATTGATCAGTTTACAATAAAAAGAATTGAAATTAAAGATTTTGAATCACTTGCTGTCAATATCAAAACTGTATAACATTTATAAATCTGTATCTTAGTCACTGTAGACTAACCCCTGTTAACTGTGTATTGCCTATGTCCAGGTTATTCTTGCCTTGTGTGACATTCTTCAAATGACTAAGAAACAGAAAAATGTCATTCTATATGGATGAGAAAATGAATGTTTGGTGACCTGACCTTGTTTAGAAATGTCAACTGTCCAATTTATACGATTATCACCCTTTATTCGTACTTAAGAAGAGTGTTGAAATTGTAACGTGTACATCCCGTTTTCATTTTTCTCTTTAATTAAAAAATCTTTTTATTGAGTTTTCAAATTAACAACTAAAACTACCAGAATGTTTAGTACAGACTGGATATTTATAGAATTATACAGTTTAAGCAATACTAGACAAAATAAATATTGTGTATATCAACTGCGTCCACATTATAAATCATCGTTATTCGTCGATATCCATTAACCATAAAGGGTATAATTAATATCCAACAAGAAAACATATACTTTATCCTTCAAAATGGAAAAATTACAAGAGACATTTTAGACATCTCATGACAAAAATGACAACATACACTCAATTTTAGTATAAAGAGAAAGAAGAAAAAGATTGATCATATTTATTTATTCGTAGGCAAAGAGCAGTTCACACACAAATATTTGTCCAGATACTTTCTGACCCAAATGGGCTCACAATCTCAGTATTATTTGCACAAAGGGGTTCCGTATTTTCCCGTTTGCCCTAAATGTTATGGTAGTTTGAATCATTTCCTTGTTGTTAATTTGAAAGCAATAAAAAACACAAACATTCAAGAGAATGGTTTGTCTGATATTTGGAGATCTCGGAAAGACATTATACCACACAAACCTTACTCTCACACAAGACCACCGATTCCTTCCTCTGTCTTTGATTGCTTTGGTTAAGGGAAATATCATTTCAGATCATGCCCCCCTGACACTGATATATGGTCAATCAATAGAAAACTACTCTATCCAGAGGTTTTCAGGATCCTTACAATGAGTATCAGCGAAGCACAATTTCAGAATGCAGTGCCCTCACTCACCATCTGGCAGCCACCCCGTTTCTTGGACAGCTGAGGGGAGCCTCCATATTCCCGGGACACCTGCTTCCTCACTTCAGCCGCTACAGTCCTGACAGAGAGAGAGAGAGGCCATCAGAAGTCACAGGGAGACGACTCAGGGACAGACTTAAGACTCCCAATTCATAGCAATCTGAGCCACTCCAGCTCCCAAATTCAGCTATGCTAGGCTCACCTGAAGAGGGGGGGGGGGGGAAGAGGGGGGTTGGACTACGCGCTGCGGGATTCTTCGCTTGCACAGGAGCTGCTGATTAAGGTGATGGAGAGATACAGACTGACTAGTAGGGATGTGACATGCTCCTAATTCCTGTAAAATGTTTTCTCTGTGGAGGCTATATGTAATACGTAGAGGAAGGATATCCTTCTTCATCCTGTCACAAGCACCTCCTGCTCCTTGGACAGCCATCCATCCACTCTATCCAGTGGGGAGTTTCGCTGTCCCAGGCCACGTCTCTTAGATCAGGTCCTTACCGCCTCTGGACGAGAGAGATTACCCCACAGACCCCAGTCCCCAGGACCAATCCACCCACTCATTGTACTCAAAGACAGGCAGAGGAAGGGAGAGGTGCATCAGCCAGCCTGACACCCCAGGCCTCTGCCCTTTCACCTTTGGGATTCAGAAGAAACGACAGGCAGGGAAACGACCTCCAGAGGGTCAGGTAATGTTGAGACGTCTCTCTAGAACCCTCAGTACCAGAGTGAAAGGATCCAGTGCACCAGCTCCCAAAACACTTTTGTGGCTTGTGTTTGTCACATTGCTGATGTGATAGAAGAACACCAGGGTTTCCTTTCCTCCCTGTCCGGCGCCATTACTAAGCCCAATGGGAGCAGTACAGGAGATACTAGTTGCCATTATGCATGAGTCCTCTCCTCCCAAATTCCATCCCAATCTTACTGCCAACCTTGCTGGTTGGTCTAAGCATAATGCATGCCAACACACCACACTCCCATCACCCACTGTGCCCCAGTTAGCATAGTTTTTGCAAGAGGAGGAATACAAGAGCAACTGGGCAGAGGGCGGCACCTTCCCTCTGCAGAGTGGAGACCAGCACCAGCCCATCTCAAGCAGTGCCAGGGACAGAGCACATCTATTGTGTAACAAGATAACACCCACACACAATCCACTGCTACCCAGCCCAGGGTCCTGCAAAACAAAAAGCTCCCCTGAATACAAGGCATGGTATAGAAATGTGGCGCTTATCTGTTTGCACATCCCTGCTCCAAGACTGCCTGAAGTGTTCCTGATTCTCCACTCTACCTCCCTCCTTTACATATCTAAAGATCAGTTTTAGCACAGTAATTCCTGCAGAGAGAAATTGGCATGGGAAGCACAGGCTGTGTTCCTCCCAAAGCCTAGTTCTATGCACAACCAACTGACACTGATCATTCAAGCTAGCCTAGCACAGATTTCATTCCTGTCCTGCCCTGTAAAAAGGCTGGATTTAGACTTAACACAGAATGGTTAACTGTGGCCATAGCTGATCCATGACTCAGATGTTTAGGGACTCTGAACTGGGGTTGGGCAAATTAAAATCCTTGCAGTAGCGATGGTGGTAGTGGTGGGGTGGACAACACTTATCAGCAGTAAAGTACAACGAGGGCACTTCTGAACATAGCAGAGAAGATCCCTTTACTGTGTTGATCTGGTACCATTGCACCAGCTTCCTCCTATGTTACTGATGGTAATATGCACACTGAATACACTCCAGGGAATTATCTGCCAAAAAACATCAAAACTATAGAGCAAAATAGAACACATTAAACAGAATATTTGCAGTATTCAGGAGCTAGAAGCAGGTACTCTAATTCTTGGTTCCAAATCAGCCCTAGCACCCTAGTCCCAGCATCTTTCTGTCGGCTATGCAAACAGGGAAGCTCAGCAGCACTGTAACAGAAATCCTGTGGTTACTGGTGACCATAAAATGATTTGCCTATCAATGTTTTTGGTAGGTTGCCAAACAGCCACCAGACTTCAGATCTACTGGCCATATTGTTCAGCTATCAAACATGTCTGGAATATATATTAGCTATATTAGCTGTATCTCACGCTTAGAACAGCGGGCTGACAATCAGAGAAGCCAAGGTTCAAATCCCACTGCTACTCTGAGATCTTGGACAAGACACTTAACTCTGTAAGCCCTCCAGGGTCAGGAAATACCTAATGTATCTGAATGTAACTCACCTCGTGCTGCTAGTGAAAAAGGTGTGAGCTAGACCTAAATCAAATAATCAGGCATATTGTGAATTAATACAAAACCCTACAAAAGTCACTCAGGACTTGCAAAGCAATTCTACCACACCATAATAGCACTAACTTCCAGGAGTCACACAAGGGCCTACCTAGGAAAGGCAGCACCGTAAACACTACAGTGGGCACGAGGACATCAGTACATCTACTGGAAAACTAAACATATGTAGTATTGCATGCTATGGGTTTGTCTTGTTAGGGAGACTGGATAGACCATAAGGTCTTTATCTGCCATTATCTACTATGTTACTATGGGGTGTATTTTCAAAGCACTTAAGACGACTTACAAAGTTGCATGGTAACCTATGGAACTTTGTAAGTCTAAGTGCTTTGAAAATGAGTCCCTATGTAAACAAGCAGAATTAGTATACATCAATCCTATACACACATTTGATGCTAACAGAGTACTTGTTTTTTTTCCACATATGAGCACAGATAGACCCTCACCATGTATAGAATACGTAACCACAAACTAAAAACAGATACATAGACAAATGTTAAACCGAAACTCAGAGATGACAGACCATGCATTCAATGCAACACCAGAAACAACAGTCATTCATGTCCCCTTGTACTGTGCAAAATGTAAAGATAGAAGATTTAAATTTCAAAAAAACTGACATATTCTACTCACTAAATTAAAATCAATGAAAGGGAAAATAAGATGCTGCTGTCTGTGTTGGGAAGGGTGGAAGCAGCAGTGCTCACAGGCAAAAGGTCCTGTGCGCCTTTCCTGGGCCCAGTGGAAGAGTCAAATTGGATGCTGATATGACATTTGGGCTGTATGCACCAGGTTATCGTATTTTGAACTTCATTTGGGTTGTGTAGCCCTGCTTGAGGACTGGCTTTTTTCATTTTTTCTAACAAACAGAGCACATGTTTTGGTATTTAAGATTTGTATATTTTTTAGATTGATTTGTTTGTTAATTTTTGGTTATGTATTTTTTGTTTGTTTCTTTACAGGCAGATTATAAATAAATGTAAATGATTAAGAGCAATTCTATGATCTAAGAACCTGCATTTACTCATCCCTTGTATGGGTAAATTTATAAAACCAGCAGCACTCTTATTTACCCGCAAAGTGCCAGTAGGGTATCTGGGTGCTATTTTGTAACGGTACATAGGAGAGAAAAGCAGGTCATGGGTGGAGCTGTGGAGACAAGGCCTCCCCTATGACTGTGGTTATTACAATGGTGTCCTGAATAATGAGGAGTCACGGAAATGTGTCAGAAGACGCTCCGCAGCCGAGGATCACAGGACAGCGAGTTCCCTTTTGGGCAGTGGGAGAGGAATACTCTAGCCATTGTGGCAGTGACTCCAGGGGGCCCTTTCTAGCTGTCTCCAATAACCAGCTCAGTGCTGCAGGCCACCAATTTCATCCCAGGCCTTTCCTTCTTCTGGAATTTACTGCCTGAAACAGTCTATCTGGGGCTGTCAGCATCTGATCAGAAGGCCAGGATTCCAATTTGACACTCTAAACCAGCAAGAACAGTCCCCTGTCCAGCTCTGCATCTTCTTCTTATACTGGGGTGTCTCAGGGTGAAGTCATTTCCACCCCAAGATCTCTCTTCAGCTGTCCACATGGGATGCTGCTGTCAACTCCCGAAGTCTCTCTCTCTTCAGCTGTTCGTGCTGTATTCAAACTCTTTGCATCTCACCCCCCTGAGATCTCTCTTCAGTTAACCTTCATATCCCAGTATGATCTAGAGAGGAGCGAGGAGCAGAATGGGGAGAGATGTTGCCAGCTGCACCCCACTCTCTCCTGGGAGCTGCAGTCATCTGCTAATGACTCAGGCCAAGAAGGATGCGTTAACGTGCATGAACATCATCTGAACAGCAAGCTACTCCCATCCCTGTACTGACACAGAGGCCAAAGAGCGGCTTTAAACACTACTGTTGAGAGAGCTGTGGAGGAGTCTGGGAAAGTGCTGAGGATTGTGCCCGTCAAGACAGTAACTGATGAGAACCAGGTGAAAAGGTATGAAGAGAAGGACTAAGTGGGATGTCTTTCAATGCTCAGAAGACCCTGCGGTTTAGCCAGAACCCCTGTCTGCATATATTCTGGGGACTGGGGTAGGGGGTGGCAGAGAAGAGAAATCATACACCATACAGAACGTAAGGGAAGCTGCCTCTCTGGAGACTTCTGGAAGCAGACACTAAATCCAGACTGAGCAGCTGCTATTATGAACCCTCCCCCCCCCCCTTCCCCGAGACCTCTACAGCCTGAACCTCCAGCGATTTATCACCATGCCTGGCCTGCGACCCTCCACCACGGCATGAAGTCATGCTGGAAACAGCAGCTGGCACTAGGGTACCCCCAGGACCGAGAGCGGATGTAAAGACTGAAAACAAAAGAACTAAAGGAAAAGGCAAAAAAAACACCAAGAAAGAAGAAAAATCCATTTTCAAAAGGCACCAAGACGTTCAGCACTCTGCTCTGTCCGACGTCTAAGTGTTGCCCGGGTTTCACTTTCAGCAGAGTCACAGGTACAGAACTAGACACACATTCTGGTCAGACATGGGGGAAATGAATGTGGAAGGAGCACTCGGGGGGCAGACTGGATGGACCGTACAGGTCTCTATGTGCTGTCATCTACTATGATACTATTATGCACCTACTCTAGACGTAAGGGGCAATTTGACAACCCCAAGGTCACACAGTTGGAGCTTATGATATCACAGCATAACCCAGCAGTAGTGCCAGCCATAGTGCGAACGTCTAAACGTTTAACTTTTCCGTCGTACAATCACAGCGGGTTACAGGCACTTTTAAAATGCAGCTGGGACACACATAGCGGACAGTGTTCTGTAAGTTATGGGCGTAACTAGGAACCCCCCCCCCCTTGCTACGTAAGTTAAGTGCACGTTTCAGAGCACTGCTTAACCACCCTGCTGCCTTTTTCCTGGGTAAGAGGAATAAAACAGAGAGAGAAAACTATGAACTGCAGAGAACATTAAGCAGTCCACAAAGAGCAGAACTCGCTTGTCTTCTAGTGTTGAGCAAACTTTATTCCACTCAGTCTCAAACATGTGGCCACGTTTCACCTTCCTAGAGGCTGCGGCGGGGGATTAGGGTCTCAGAGGGCACAAACACCTAATAGTTAGTAGTGGTAATTCCAAAACAGACAAATTCAGTGGTAAACAGATACCAAAGAGAGCACGTTGCAAAGAGATTTGCCTTCACTGGCAGCATTTAGCTGAATAATCCCCTGACGCAGCCTCTAGGAAGGCGAAACGTGGCCACGTAGGGCAATGTATGTTCAAGACTTTGTTCGACAGTAGAAGACATGTTCTGCTCTTTGTGGACTGCTTGTTTTCCTGGGTAAAGCCGACACTGATGCGCCCAGGCACTGGTATGTCATACATTTGCCAATACAAGCGCGTGTAAATGCAGGCGGCTGGATTATAGAATCAGCCGGACAGCCCAAACGTTTATACTAGACAGAGGCACCCAATGTCTGCACCTACATGTCCACCGAGGTTGCACAGAGCACATTAGTTAATGAACTGTTAATCGATTATTGGGGTTACCTGGCGCTAACGCTGCTCAAGACAAAACTGGGTCATGGCCATGGGAGGGGCACGGGCAGATCAGGGGCATTCCAAAGCTTTAGGCACAGAGAGTCTGTTTTGGGCAAGTCATTCAATCTCCCATCAAGATTAAGAGGGTCTTTTACTAAAGCTTAGCTGCAGATAACTCGAACTAAGCCTTAGTAAAAGATCCCCTAATTTCTTTATAGCGCTCATTGTACCTGCTTGCAATGCTTTAGAGCAGCACAAAATGACAGGAGGAACAGGGTTAAGATGTTTTGTATCTAAATAAAGCTGCGGCCGAGTTGTGCCATGTTAAGAAAATACTGTGTGTCGTGTTATTATTGTCTTATTATTGTAATATCAGAGAACCTTTAGGCCCAAGGGGTCTTGGTTGCCTATGTTAAAGCTAGGCGCAGTGCCCCACGGGTGCACGGAGCTGCATATAACATGGCGCCGTGCCCCGACGGGCATGTGCACAGGTGCCAGCGGGGTGCAAGTGAGGCGGGGCGGGCATGTTCCCGCTGCCCAAGGGCACCCCGCTGGTAAGGGAGAAGAGCAAAAAGGGGTTTAAAAACCCCTGGGCCCGGACGACCTCTTCAGGCGTCCGGGCACCAGTCTGCACCCGACCCCCCCCCCCCCCCCGGTTTAGTGTGAATTGTACCTGTATATATCTTGTCGCAGCTTTGGCGGGGTACCCAAGCTTGATGGGGTAAGCTAGGCAGCTGGGGTAGCTGCGCTTACGGTTGAGCTCCCTTGCTGGGCGGCGGGGAGCTCTGTTTACGATTGGTCAGTCTTGCTAATGACGGCGGACTGGGTTGGATAATGAGCCAGAGGCTGGATCGGCTTGGGTATACCCAGGGTTAAGATGTTTTGTATCTAAATAAAGCTGCGGCCGAGTTGTGCCATGTTAAGAAAATACCATGTGTCGTGTTATTATTGTCTTATTATTGTAATATCAGAGAACCTTTAGGCCCGAGGGGTCTTGGTTGCCTATGTTATGAGCTTCTTGATCTATCTGTGCTGTGCAGTATTCTGTGTAAAGCAAGAAGGGTGCTGAAACAGAAGCGTGAAGTCACACCACCAAAAAAGAACCTCAACTTTAAAATAGAGGAAGAACTTTAAAAAAAAAAGAGCATGAAGACAAGAAAAACCATAATAGACTACCAAGCTGAGACTATGATGTTTTCCAAACCTATTACAAAGGCACACTTAAGGTTTCCCACCATCAAAACAGGGCGTGCATAAGGACGGAGTGACAACTTCCAAAACTCAATCAATGCTGTCACCATCTCCTTTCCAGCTGGAGCTGCACACGCTGAGAGGAGGCACGGTGATCCAAAAAAAAAAAAAGATCTCCAGGAATGAGAGCACCGAAGGATCCTCAGGGGTTGCCTGGCTGATTCCATTTTTTTTCTTTCTAGGACAGGTTAAATCGATCCATGTTTTACACTGATTGCATGTTGGGATTAAAGATCTACACGGGAATGGGAATTGCGGAACTGTAGCCTGTAGTATGATAACTCGTGCTTCCTTCATCCACACATTACTGACGACAAAGGGGAAGGGACTTGATATGCTGCCTTTCTGTGGCTAGTCAAAGCAGTTTATATAGTAAATACAGGTACTTATTTTGCAGCTGGGGCAACGGAGGGTTAAGTGACTTGCCCAGCATCACAAGGAGCTGAAGTGGGAACTGAACCCAGTTCCCCTGGTTCTCAGGTCACTGCATTAACCACTAGCACTGAGGAGACATCACCGAACAGGCTCCACTGAGATTTGATCAATTGGATTCAGAGCTCACAACACTGTCACACATTGAACCATCACTGTCTAAGGTATCACAAGGCTGGCAGACGCTGAATGTCACATGTGCACTTAAAAAGCTGAGCCCTGCTTCCCCGGCCAGTGAAATTTCATGGATACGCCACAGCAGCACTTACAGGTCTTCCTCAAGGGAAAAGGAAGTGCAGGTGATATGGCGCATGGGTGTGTCTGTGCAGGTGGAGGAGCTGGAGGTTCTCCTAGCTATGCACCTGTTGATCAAAGAACTTGCCACCCTTCGTGCTATATTTTGAGTTAAAACGTCACCCGTGCAACAAGGGAGTCCCTCCTGCAAAGATACAGTCGGGGGGCACCCTCTCACTTTCTGTACAGGTAACTGGGCCCGTTCCCTTATCTCCAGCTCAGAAAGGCAGGCACTACAGTCACATGTGATGCGGAAACAAAAAAAACTAGATATTCTTGTCTGGTTCCACCTTTCACGGGTGTGGGGAGGGCACAGCCTGACTCAGACCATCTCCTTCTACACTGGGTTTACCAATGCCATTGGTCCCAATCCAGGCCACTAGTATTTTCATGGTCGGTGTCAAGCAGGATGGGAGACATGAGCAAGGGGGGGGGGGGGGGGGAGTACACAATAGCAGGATTTCCTCTGAAGCCCTAACACGCAACATAATGAAAGGTTTCAGGAGAAATCCAGGAAGGAAGGAAAAGGCTTATGCCTGCTGACTCCACCTGGGCAGCTGCTCCAGAAGGAGGAGAGGGCACACCCCGAGAGAGACAGGAGTCCCTGCTTGCCAGTCCTGCATAATTCATTGCCACCTGCTACCTACCCCATTGGGGGGGGGGGGCTGCTTATATCCAGCAAACAGCATCTACACTCCAAGGAGGAAGCAGGAATCTGGCAGAGAGAGGAAAAGGATAGGAGGGAAACAAAGGCAGGAAGCACGATTTCCCTCTCCCTCCCAACCACCCAACCAAAATAAAACAGACCAAAGCATAACTTTCATTAACCTCGGCGTAAGTGAAAGTACAGCGCGCGATGTGCAGCAGTAAGGGAACAAGACCGATGCTAAAAGTGCACAAGCACAACCTCGGACCAGGGGACTTTTCGGTAGGGACTGATCTTCTTCCCATGGCTGGTGCATTTGTCCCGGGATGGGATGAGATTGGGGGGGGGGGGGGCGGGGGTGATCGTCCACCAACGGCTGGCTACTGCATTTGTTCCAGGATGGGGAGGGAGGTCTTCTTCGGGGGGGGGGGGGGAGGGTATTGTTCCTGGGGGGGGGCAGGGGGTGATCTTCCTGCTGGCTGGTGCATTTGTCCCAGGATGGGGGGGAAAGGACCCTCGGAGGGGTGAGTGTTCACTTGGGGGAGGCGGGGGGGGGGGGTGGTCTTCCTCCCATGGCTGGTGCATTTCTACCGGGATTGAGGAGGGGGGGTAAGAGGGTAACCTTCCTCTCCCAGACGGGGGCGGGGTCGGCTCCTACCTGTTGATTTTGTGCACGAAGGCCCTGCGCTCGGTGCCCACGGCAGCCATGCCCGGGAGATGCCCCCTGCCTGCCGGCGGCCGTCCGTGCCGCACTCCCGGTTGATGCTACTGCAGCTCCCGCCCACGCGTCTACCCCCCAGCTCCCGCCTGCCACTTCCTGCTCCCCTAGCACCACGCCTCCAGCCCCGCCCCGGACACACCCACTGGGGATTCCAGCACGCCTAGATGCCACGCCCACTGCCATTTCCTCGCCTGCTAGGGAGGCCCAGACCCGCTCTATGCACCACCCACCGTCCCGCCCACCCGCTGCCCCTTGAGCCTTGCGCCTGCTCGCCCCCAGTCCACATGGGCTGAGGGAATCCCCGCCCACCCGGCGCCGCCCCGCTGTACCCAGCGCTGCACTGAACCAGCCGCTCGTCTGTATCCACACAATATGCAACTGCCCCAAGGGCAAAAGTAGCCCAAATCTTCCCTGAGACAAATAGGCTCCAACCTTGACCGGAGCAAAGGCCTGGGTTCCCATTTTTTTAATGTTACATCTCTGGGATGGTTGTTTCAAGAAACAAAGAATTCTGTATGGTGTTGTCTTTTGCTCATTTAGACTGTTAAAGCTGCTGCACCTGCTGCACAGGGTCTTGGGTGACTCTCTTCATTATAAAACGAATAAAGCTCCTCTGAGTCTGAACCTACCATTTAATTTCTCCTCTATGTACACCATTAACTACCAGTAACTCCCCCTAACCAAATGGTTAGACCAGTGGGCTGAAGAGCCCAGCCTAGGTTCAAATCCTACACCAACTGGGCTCATTGTGGCCTTGGGCAAGTCACTGAACCCTCCATTGCCCCAGGTACAAAACAGAGGGACAGAGAATGGTACCTGCATATTAAAAACGTAAAGTGCTTTGGTTGTACCCACATATCAAATGCATGACCCTTCCATGCCTGGGGAGAAGGCAATGACAAACCACTCCTGTATCATGCTAAGAAAACCACGAGGGGCGGGGCGGAGGTCACCAAGAGACAAATCTGAGTCAAGGGCACATCTGGATCTGGAAGTGCCCCATCCATGAATCAGATTCAAGAGGTATGAAAAAGTCAGCGTAAAGAGGCTCGAATGAGTTACTACTACTACTACTACTTAACATTTCTATAGCGCTACTAGGGTTACGCAGCGCTGTACAGTTTAACAAAGAAGGACAGTCCCTGCTCAAAGGAGCTTACAATCTAAAGGACTCAATAGAAATCAAACAAAATAAAACATGGAAAAGAAAATAAGATGATAGCTTTTTTATTGGACATAACTTAATACATTTCTTGATCAGCTTTCGAAGGTTGCCCTTCTTCGTCAGCTACCATACTCCTCTACTTAATCTAAAGGACGAAATGTCAAGTTGGGGTAGTCTAGATTTCCTCAATGGAGGTATAAAGGTTATGTGCCGAAGGCGACATCGAAGAGGTGGGCTTTGAGTAAGGATTTGAAGATGGGCAGGGAGGGGTCTTGACATATGTGCTCATGGAGTTTATTCTAAGCATAGGGTGAGGCGAGGCAGAAAGGGCAGAGCCTGGAGTTGGCAGTGGTGGAGAAGGGTACTGAGAGGAGGGATTTGACCTGTGAGCGGAGGTTGCGGGTGGGAACGTAAGGGGAGATGAGGGTAGAGAGGTAATGAGGGGCTGCAGATCGAGTGCATTTGTAGGTAAGTAGGAGAAGCTTGAACTGTATGCGGTACCTGATCGGAAGCCAGTGAAGTGACTTGAGGAGAGGGGTGATATGGGCATATCGGTCCTGACGGAAGATAAGACGTTCAGCAGAGTTCTGAATGGATTGAAGGGGGGATAGATGGCTAAGTGGGAGGCCAGTGAGGAGTAGGTTGCAGTAGTCAAGGCGAGAGGTAATGAGAGAGTGGACGAGTGTTCGGGTGGTGTGCTCCGAGAGGAAAGGGCGAATCCTCGAATCCTCTTCTCCAAAGCTCCTACAATAAATCGGTCTGTTTTTAAGGCGTCTTCTTGCTGCACCAGATTAGCACAGTTACCCTTCTGAACATTTCAGAAAGTATTTTTCAAGTTGCAGAATTTGCTCCTGCAATTTGTGGATGAGGTTGATAACATAACTGGGTTCTAAAAAAGGGCTGGACATGATTTCTGGGGAGCAGCTGCATTAGCAGTAATAGACTCGGGGATGGCAGCATGGAATGGACCAAGCTGGGCACATGTGCTCTTGAAGACAGGACGTTGAGTTTGATGGACCACTGATCCGACCCAGTCTGGCCCTTTTTTATAATAAAACCCCCTAGTTGACACCCAATGGGATTCAAGGACAACCAACAAAGGTACAAGAGGAAATGATCTGAATGACCAAGGCAAACAGCTGAGTAGGAGCCTTGAAAAGCTTATTGGCAAAGGTAGACTGACCCAATGAAAAGACCCAACACAGCCCTGTTTCAACTAAAAGAAGCCTTCATAGAGTCAAGTGGAGTCCTTGAAGTGATGATGCCACTTGAGTGAAGAATCACACATCTCCTGGCGAAGCAAACAGTCAGAGCAGCGTGTGTTCACTCCCCTTGCAAATCATCTTTCCTGACTCCATCATTCCCTCCAGCCCCACCATAAACACAATCCCAGCGCAGTCTCTCTTTTTCCCCTCCTTCCCAACCATCTCTTTTTCTCTATCCCCCTCCCTCCCTCTCACCATAATCACTCTTTCTCTCTACCCCCACCATTCTGTCCCTCTCTTCCCTCCACCTTCCCCCCAGTGTCTCTATTACTTCATGTTCTCACCACTCACTTTCTATCTTTCCGTCTCCTCTCTTTCTATCTTTTCTCCCTCCCTCTCTCCACTTAATCCTGCATCTGTCCCTCTCCACCTGTCTCTCCCTCTATCTCGCTCTCTCATATCCTGGTCTAGAAGACAACATTGAAAGCTCTTCTCTCGGGCTACTGATGGTAGGTCCTGAACTCTTCCTGCTCCCCTTTACCAGAAGGGTTGATCATATGCCCACTGGCTACTCCTCATCCCCTCTGCTGGAACTATAACATTATAGGTCTGTCAGGAGCATTGAGTGTGGAGGCAGGGGAGCACTGCAGCAGACCCTGGCCACTGTCTGTTTTTCCAGGGACTCCCCACTGCTTTCCCAGCATCACTGGCCCCCAATCTCACTTCACATCCAGTTTAAAATATTGATACTTAATCACAACGCTATCTATAGTGGT
Source organism: Microcaecilia unicolor (assembly GCF_901765095.1). Classification (NCBI taxonomy): domain Eukaryota; kingdom Metazoa; phylum Chordata; class Amphibia; order Gymnophiona; family Siphonopidae; genus Microcaecilia; species Microcaecilia unicolor. The sequence continues at coordinate 197,387,964 of NC_044033.1, read as the reverse complement.
ATCCGGCCTACCTGGCCTCACTTATTACCACGTACTCTGCCTCTCGTCTTCTGTGGTCTTCAAATACTGTTCAGTTGCACATCTCACCGCCTTCCTCGGTTCATCTAGGTACCACCAGACATTCAGCTTTCTTTTTTCTGGCAATTTCTACCACCACACCTACAATCCAACTTGAGTTCCTGTTCCCTAAATGTAAGGCAGCTCTTTTCAGTGAGGCTTTTGGTTGAGCCTAGACCCCAGGAGGGATCAGGCAAGTGATTCCTTCTTTCTCTTCTCCTTTCTCTCTTATTATGTTCTAGAGTTCTCGTTCTTAAACGTTTCTATTGATTATATGGCGTTTCTTTCCAAATTCTTCGAATTATTTATTTATTTATTTGTATCCCACATTTTCCCACCTATTTGCAGGCTCAATGTGGCTTTCATATTATTGGAAAGGCGATCGCCGATTCCGGTAAGAAAACAAATACTGCTTTGTTTTGACTCAAATAAGGCGGTATATGAAATAAAAGTAACCACAGCTATAACCATAACATTTCTCAGTCCAATGTGCTTTTTGTTCTTTTGATTGTTGTTCCATGCTTTCAAATACACCCTGAGCATTAGCCTATAATTAATCTCTCCCTCTGGCTGGGTTTTAGCAAGTTCTATACCAATATAAACATTCCTAATCCAAAGAGACTTGCCTCTGAGGGAAAGCCTGGTTGCCTCTGAGCATCTGACAGGACCAGCTTAATCATTAGACAAGACTAGGCAGTCACCTGGGGGGGGGGGGGGTGCAAAAAGTAGCTGAAATCAATAGGATCTCAGTCATGACCATCAGCACATGCTCCCCCCCCCCCCCCCCCCCACAAGGATAGCATGCATTCACCCATTGGAAATATTCTCCTTCTATGATGTATGATTCAGTGGCATAGCCAGAAGGCAATTTTTGGGTGGGCCAACAGGTTGGATGGGTGGGCACTAGAGTTGCCAACTTTTTTGAAAGAGAAAAAACAGCAATCTGATGCACTCATACTCTGTCCCTACCCCACTCCCCATAACTTCAATGAGGGTTGCAGTGTAGGTTTCAGTGGCTGCAGACCAATTGAGAGCTAAGGGAAGTACAATAGACTGCACTATTCAGCCCCATTGAGCCACACATTCTGCATCCAGAGAACCTCCTGGCTCTCCACCAACAATGGATACAGAGCACAGCAAGGACAATTCTCCATAAAATCTCAATTACAGACATATTATAAATTAACTTTAAAAAAAATCTATAAAACAAAAGTCACTCAGAACCTAGAACAAATCTAGCATGCCAACACTAACTTCCAAAAAAAAAGATCCTAACTATGAAAATGTAGGGCCCTAAAATACAAATACATTTATCAGGAAAGCTGAACAAGCCAAATTACTACAGAATGCTACATGGAAACTTCATGCTAACAGAATACCTCAGTCACACAAACAAGACACAAATGCCAAATACAGAATAAGTGACCACAAACTCTAGAAATATAAATTAAACGGAAACCCCAAGAAACTAGACCTTGCATGTAGTACAACACCAGAGAAACAAGAAAGAAAAGCATTTGCTCTTGTGCAAAATATAAAGATGGCACATGCCAGGGATGGTGTTAGGGGATGGAACTAGGGCAATTGTGCTTGGTTCCTTGGCCAGGGAAAGCCTGCATGCTGGAAGCTGAAGGCGCAGCCTGGTAATGGACTTTGGAGTCCTTTCCTAGATTTTTGTTCTGGACCCCAGCCATGTTTAACATCAACTTTGGCAAGATGTACATTTCAAATCCAACATGTTATATTCACAACATTGAAAATAAAATATTTTTTAATACCTTTTTGTTGTCTGGTCATTTTTTCTCAAATCATATTGGTCCCAGTCTCTGGTTTCTGCTTCCCTCTGTCTTCTCTTAAATAACTTGCCAGTGTCTCCTATTTGACATTTCTTCTTTCTTCATGTCCATCATCCATCTCCCATCTCTGTTTTCCTATATTTCCTTGTCCAGTATCTCCCCTGTGTTCATATCCCCTCATCCATCATCATTCCTCTGTGCACCTATGCACCCCATGCCCAGCATATCCCTTCTGTATTCCTATTCTCCCCCTTGTCTGGTATCTCTCCCCCCCCCCCTGTGTCCATGTACCCCCCCTCCAGTGTCCAGCATTTTATCTCTATTCCATATCTCCGTCCCCCCCCCCCCCCCCTTGTCAGGCCCCTCTGTGCCCATGTGCCATCCCCATACAGCATCTCACATTTGTGTCCCTGTCCCCATGCTCCCACCTAATGCCCATCATCTCCCTTCTGTATCTGTATACTTCCCTATGTCCCCTTTCTCCCTCCTCCACACACACCAATGTGTCCCTCTCCTCTCTGATCCCACCCCCCAACCAGCTTCTCTTCCTCTCTTTCCTTCCCCTTATGCATCTGGCTCTTTCTCCCTGCACCTCTCTCCCTTCCCTCTAACACCTCCCATAGGTCCAGCACCTTTCTCCCTTTGCTCCAGCCCTCCTTGCAGGTCCACATCTGTCTCCTTTCCTTTCAGCCATCATCTGCATATCCAGCACCTCTCCTTCAGCCCCCCCCCCCCCCACATGTCCAGCATCTCTCTCCCTTTCATCCAGCCCCCTACATGTACAGCACCTCTCCCCTTCACTTCAACCCTCTGCGTATCCAGGACATCTCCCCTTTCCCTCCACCCCCCCCCTGCATATCCAGCACCTCTCCCCTACCCTCCAACCTCCCCTCTGCAAATCCCAAACCTCTCCTCTTCCTTCCAACCTCCCCTCTGCAAATCCCAAACATCTCCCCTTCCTTCCAACCTCCCCTCTGCAAATCCCAAACCTCTCCCCTTCCCTCCAACCTCCCCTCTGCAAATCCCAAACCTCTCCCCTTCCTTCCATCTTCCCCTCTGCAAATCCCAAACCTCTCCCCTTCCTTCCAACCTCCCCTCTGCAAATTCCAAACCTCTCCCCTTCCCTCCAACCTCCCCTCTGCAAATTCCAAACCACTCCCCTTCCTTCCAGCCTCCCCTCTGCAAATCCCAAACCTCTCCCCTTCCTTCCAACCTCCCCTCTGCAAATTCCAAACCTCTCTCCTTCCCTCCAACCTCCCCTCTGCAAATCCCAAACCTCTCCCCTTCCTTCCAACCTCCCCTCTGCAAATCCCAAACCTCTCCCCTTCCTTCCATCTTCCCATCTGCCCCTGGCAAGTCCAGCACCCTTCAGCCTTCTGTTCCCTCCCCTCCCCTTCGTGGGCCAGCACCCCACTGACTTCCTCACCCTCTCCCACCCCTGCAGCGCTTTTTTTAATGCTGTTGGCTGCTGTGCACAGTCTCCCACCCCCGCGGCGGCGCTTACACTTCGCTATGGCGCTGCCTGCCTGCCTGCCAGCAACTCTACAGATGCGGCACCGACGTATGATTATTTTACAGGACTATTTTATGTGTGGTGGGGCAAACTCAAGTGTTGAATATGAGGGGGGAGGCTAGGAGCCTGGAAGGCTGAAGGAAGGTTGTCTTGGGTTTTGAATACCTTAGCCTGACACCTGAATCAGTGTTGGTTTCTCTTTGGACATATCAGGGCTGCCTTGTGTCATATTCAGTCTCCATCTCTTCCAAGAGACAGAGCGACTGCTGTTCTCACAGCAGAGAACAGACCAACATTCATGGAAAAGAGAGCAGAGCAAAACAAATGTTTACTTTCTATGATTGTCATGTGCAGAGAGGGCCTGTCTTGTCACTAACCCTCTCGTATGATCAGAGGAGGGCAACTGGCACAGAACGGAGCGTAGAAATGCAAATCACATTCCTGCCATCCCTGCCCCAGGACCTGCATATCACTGTCTGTAATTTTTTTTAGCTCATACATACCTTCTCTGTAATAGGTCAAAGCAAGTTGCATGCAATTACAATAGGTATTTCCTTGTTCCAGATGGCTGAGCATCCCCTGCACTGCCTTATCTGCGGTTGTCCTGTACAGGGTGGCATGTTCCAGACATATTTTTACTTTGTTCAGTGACGCACATGCTACCAGGGCTTTATCCCAGGAACAGCAGGCAGAACATTGCTGACTTGCAGATGTGAGGAGTGACCTCACAGAAAGGAGTGTTTATGTCACAGAAGTCCACTCAACAAGCCACTTCTGACGGACGGACGGTAGACAGAGGAGCACTGCAGAGGTGTAGACAGATCAGCTACCAAGTAAGAACTGGTACTAATAACATAATAACAGAGTAAATGACGGCAGATAAAGACCTGAATGGTCCATCCAGTCTGCCCAATTCTCTCTCACACAGTACCAGTACTTCTCAGACATCGGGGGCCTTAGCAATTCAGGGGTTCTTTTACATAGGCATGCTGGTGTTTTTAATGCATGCTAAACTCTAAAGACGCCAATGTATTCCGATGGGCATCTTTTGCGTTTAGCACACACCTATTTTTAACATGTGCTAAAAACGCCAGCGCACCTATGTAAAAAACCTCCTCAAAGTTTTCTGCAGTCGCAGAAGAGGAGAAAGCCCTACAATTCTTCCACCACAGGGAGGTGGCAGTGATCACCTTCCCTGCTTTACTCCCATTGCGTGCTGCCGTCCCGATCACCCACTGCCTCACCTCGATTTCTTTTCATGCCCAGCTACAGCTTAGAACCTCACATTACAAGGGGACGCCCGCGTCACTATAAAAAAAAAATTCAATGAACGTGACCATCTAAAATAATCATAATTGTCAGTTTTATTATCAACTACAGTTGGTTGTTTTCTATTTTCTCATTTATAATTTATTTATTTATTTATTACATTTGTATCCCACATTTTCCCGCATAGCAGTAGGCTCAATGTGGCTTACAGGTTCCGGAGAGGAGAGTACCAACTCCGGGAATATATACAGAGTGGAAAATAGAGTAACATAGGTGCAAGGAATTTAATAATAATAATAAGAAGAAGAAGAAACAGCATAAGGAATGTCAAGTCAAATGCAAAGCGCTAAAGAAGGCTAAGAGGGACGTTGAAAAAAAGATTGCATTGGAGGCAAAAATGAATAATGAACATTAGCCCTACTGTAAAAATGCATAATTGAACTGAGTACTTGTAAATATTACACTTTGTTTCATATGTACAGTGCATTAGTCACTCTTCTATTGGCCAGGTTTCAGCAGGTTTTAAAATCTGTATCATGGGCTTTGTCCAGAGTCATTCACCCGGGTACACGGGGTAAAAGTGGGGCTAATGGTCCTTGGAGTTTATATGGCTGATTGCAGCTGCTCTTTGCCAACCCCCCCACCCACCCACCACCAGGAGCGGCATGTGCTGACATCGAGAAGAGTCAGTGGTTGAGTGTTGAGTTCAAAAGGTGCTACTCTAAGCGACTGCCTAGTCTGATTAAATGGTTGAAACCTGTGTGCCACGCTAGGCCAGACCAGAGGTTTCATCAAGTCCCCAGCAGTGGCCAATCCAGGTCACAAGCACCAGGCAGGATCCCAAAGATCCAGGAATAAGCTGGGGCTTTATGGATGTCCTCTAGAAATATATCCAAACCCCTGTTAAGTCCAGCTATGTTAACTGTTTCTAACAAATTCCACGGTTTGTTCATTGTGTGATACTTTCTCTGCTGATGTTATAATCTGTGCTTTGTGATGTCACATTTCCTCTCTATAATCTGCTGATTCCTCTGGTAATGTCATAATCTGGGGTCTGTGACAACATCACCAGCCTTCCTCGGCCCAGTATCAGGATGTTTGATAATTGAAGAGAACCCTACAATGAAACACCTGCCAGCAATTGAAGGGTATTGTAACCTCCAGCCATCGCACATGAAAAGTGCAGCAGGACTGTAATCCTGCGTTTTAGACAATCACAAGTGCCTGTGTAAAGCACTAGACCTGGTTTTGCTGAAGCGGACACGCCCTGTGAGTTATTCACAGATGCTTGTTTGTGTGCGATTCTGTACCAGCCTTCCCCAAAAGGTACAAGAATGGTGACCTATTCCAGCAGCAGCCAGTTGAAGACTGAAAGAAAATGCTCTGCTCCTAATTAGGGTTTCTAGCCCTGAAGCAGGACACATTTAAAGATTACCTGCAACGGATTACTTTTCATGTTAGAACAGACAATAACTCACCGACTTCCACATCCACTACTAGAAAACTGAATGCAGCGGGTCCTTGGCTGCACCATTCTCCAATCGCCTCAGCTTACAGTATGGCCCTGGATCTGCTTCACCCAGAGTCTGTGCAGGGGCATAGACACGCATGAGCCGTGGGCTTCCCCCACCCAGTCAGTGGCAGGGACACAGGCTGGTGACTGGAGAACCGTGGGCTCCACTGCTGCAGACACTGTGCAATTGTCACTCGTGTGGTGGACAGCACGGAAGTCACTTTGGACAACATTTAGGGGGTTGTTTACTAAAGTTTAGCTCGAGTTATCTTGCACCAGGGCCCATAGGAATAAAATGGGCCCTGCTGCAGATAACTCGAGCTAAGCTTTAGTAAACAGGGGGGTTATTTATTTATTAGGATTTATTAATGGCCTTTATGAAGAGATTCACCCAAGGTACAGCTTGACATCCAACTCGCAATTTTGTTAACAGTATAACAATAGTAAAATGACCAAATATAAACATAAATACAATCAACGAGGTAAACTTGGACACAGCAAATTCACACCTAGTAATAGCAGAACAATCATAAGAACACACATGAAAACATCATCAGAAAATGAATGACACCATGGAACAACATGATTCAAATAACATAGATACGATGTACAACCTGCCTCCATGACTGTGAAATCTCACTACAGACTGCCATCACGCAGCCCCAGGCAGCCCATTTAACTTCTCATTTAAGCCAGGACGTTCACATTGCAAAGAAAGATTCTGAAACTTTCTGGATGGAGACTCAGATATTCCATGGAAAAACCCTGCAAATTGAGTCCAAAATGCTTGTACCGTATATGTATAACAAACCCTCCAATGCATACGTACACAGATTTATATATTTCAGAAAATCTCCACTCTATTAAAAGCTTTCTCAGCATCTACTGAAAGGAGGATCACAGGAGAAAACATATGTTGTCACAACACACAGATCAAATTAACCAATGTCTGAGGCCTGCCGACCAGGCACAGCCCCTCCTGATATTCATGCATTAATTTGTCAATAAAGAACTATATTTAGTAGAGAGATTAGTCAATATAGAATCCTTACCAGTTTTGCTAATCATGGCTAAGCCCATCCAGTACCCTATTAAATAATCGCACCAGTAGGGGAATAACTATCCCTGCAAACTTCTCCTAAAATGTTGACATGAATTCATCTAAACCAGGGGATTGCTCCAGCTTCAAATACTTAATGGCAACCAAAACTTCCTCCCCTGTGACCTCTGCTTCCATAAAATCTACATCCCCCTCGCTCTCCCTAGGCAGTCAATCTCTGCCAAATACTCCCTCGCTGCAAAATCCCCCCACTTTCACTCTGGAGGTAATACCTAACTCTTGCCGTTTAATTCTTAAGCTTTGACGCTAGTAATTTACTGCCCCAGTTCCCTGGTTCAGAATAGGTTGCTTTCATTTTCCTCAAATTAAAACAAATTTCCTCTACATATCAAGCTTTCAACTTCCCCCTCGTCACCATCAATCTCTGCTGCTCTCTAGTCTCGAGGTTCCCCACTACAGATGCTCTCTCTTTTCCTTGAGGCCCACATAAGACTCCCCTCTAATTACAGCATGTCAAGGAGCACTACCTGTATCATTTATTGATTTCTATTCATTTATATTCTGCCTAAAAACTCGGTGGATTTTACAATAAAACATTCATGTCAAAACAGGCAAGAAAAAGCGTGCTGAGAAATCTGTCTTCACTCTCACCAGCAGGTAGGCCTACAGAAAGAAAAAGGTCTTCAGCACAGCAGTCTCTTAAAACTGAACAAAATTCTTAGAGAGATGGAAATATCCGGGCAATGCAATAGAAAAGGCGGCTGCCCTCCCCTTGTTTCAGCATAACGATGTACAACTTCCACCACTGTAGGAAACACCAGGGAGCTGCATCATGAATTCAAGTTGTTCTGCCCTGTCTGTCACTTGGCGATTGGCTGCAGTTTAAACCAGAGTGTAGGACCTCACTATGAGAAGACTCATAACTCTTGAATCAAAATCTTCTTTAATGCAGTAATAACACAAGAGTTTTTGCTTTGCACTTTAAATGTTTTTATTTAGTTTATACAAAGTCTAATGACTATTACTACTACTTATCATTTCTATAGCTCTACTAGACGTACGCAGCGCTGTACACTTGAACATGAAGAGAGTCCCTGCTCGACAGAGCTTACAATCTAATTAGGACAGACAACCAAACTTTCAAAATATATAACAAGAAGTAATATGCATATGACATAACAACATACAAATTCCATCTTGCCTCCCCCATTCCACTCCCCACCCTTCCAACCCCCCCCCCCCAAACGTCAACATTAGGGAACTAAGGGCCATGCCTGGTTTGATAATATAGGCTAGTATAATGTTATAAGTGTAACCTTATAACATTATACTAGCCTATAAGTGTAACCTTGTCAGAACTAAACTCATTCTCTGGAGTAATGCTTGTATATACATATGCTACACTGCCAAAGAGTTTTTGCCTTACAAACTGGGATTCTGTTCTCCACCAGTTCTCTCTCCATGCAAAAGAGGCTGGGAGAAATGTAGCCACGTGCTCAGTCGTGATGCTGTTTATGCTTTTACTCTGGTGAAATCTTAATAGAGTCACAGTAGCTTGAAAAGATCATACAACACAATACAGCCTAGGCAGTTTCAGTTCACAGAGAAGATATGCTGCAGACTAACTCTCAAAACTCGATGAAGAGAGAAGGGGGGGGGGGCAGCTTGTCCAGCAAGCCTTGAGAACAAGGCAAGCCAATAGAGGAAGTCCTATAAGTCCCACAGGGAACTGAACATGTGCTCTGAAAGAGCCTATTACAGGGATTTGTAGTCTACATCCTATCATCTGCTTCCAAATGAGGGGCAGAACAAAGTCAATACTTTAAAAATTAATCCTACTAGTCATCGGCAGCCAGTGTAATTGGTTCAATATGGGAGTCAAACACGCTGCATTCTGTATCACCTGTAGTGCTTTACAACGAGAAGCAGAAAACCCCCAAATACAATGAAGGAAATCTTTCAAATCTTCTCTAATTTGACATTCTGTCTCAGGGTCCTTCCATCATTTAGTTCCAAAACTTAGCTCCTTCTCTTCCCTGGATCTCCTGTATTTCTATTCTCCCCACAGTGTGGTCCAGCCAGGAGATATTTTCTATAGCTACTTTGAGAGTCCTTGCCACCAGCACAACAGTTATGAGAATTTGACCCCCCCCCCCCCCCCCCCATAAAATCCTTTTCTTTGGAATGCATCGCTCGCCATAGATCAACCACTGTCATAGATTTCATAAAGGTCTTAAACTGAGCTCTGTCTTGGGATCTATATTGACTTTCAACAGGAATGACAGAATGATACTAAAATCTCTACCCAAAATTAAAGGAGACCCCTCCCCCATCTCCAACAATTTATCCCAGTTAATGTTTGGGGTGTGTGTAGTCAGACCAACAGTGACACTTCTCATGAACTGTAATCTGGCGGTCTCCAAAGAAAAAGATACCCACCCCTCATAAGTAAAAATGAACAGATTTAAACAACTACTCATCTGTCTTAAGAAAATGAGTCTCCTGGACTCTCGGCTGCTCTGATTCTTTAAGCAGCACCTGTCTTTTCATTGATGAGTTTAAACCATTAGGATTGGTGATTACCATCCTCAGAACCTCAAATCCTATAGATCCTTGGTGTTCACAGGCTGTTAACGGGTCAGGTTTTCAGGATATCCCTGATGAATAAGCATAAGAGAGGTTTGCATGCTTACTGGTCTCATTGTATGCTCTGGTGCATATTCAATAGGGATATCCTGAAAATCTGGAACTGGAAGCGAAGCCCAAGGCCCTGGATCAGAGATGGACAGCCTCGGTCCTCGAGGGCCGCAACCCAGTTGGGTTTTCAGAATTTCTCCAATGAGTATGCATGAAATTTATTTGCATGCACTGCCTACATGCATGTTCGTTGGTGAAATCCCGAAAACCTAACTAAGTTGTGGCCTTAGAGGACCAAGGTTGCCCACCCCTTCCCTAGATCATACACTGCTCCTAGTCATCTCACTTTGCAAACCAGGAAGTTCACTTTTCTAGAGATGTCCTAATATTTCTGCAGGCTTAAAAGTGATTGGGTGGTCGGTTGGAGTTTACACCTTATACTTCTCTCCTGGAACATGATGCAACTTCCCCAAGGGACTGGAGTCCATATTTGCTGCTAACTGAACCTGCTTTTCTCCTTATTTTCTAGCTTGTGAGAGAAAAGACCATTTGTCTATGGAGTTATGTTTTGGAGATGCAGCTGATGGGATATGGCCATGGAAAGTTAAAGGAGCAATTGAAAGAGGCCTGTAAGGTGGTTGCTGAATCTGCCCACAAGCTGAGCCACTGAAACCAACACAGGTATGAGCAGAGCATGAGACTGGGGAACTTAAAAACAATCGACACAGTCCTGCTAGGAAACTGGGGGTTTTCTGGAAGGCACAAATTTGCAAACGCACATAAGTCAAGAACCAATGTGGATGAAGAAAAACTAAATCATTTATCAGTTTACAGGGTGAAGCCTGGGCAGGAATGTAGCCATGGGTAGGCCAAGACCTTACTACTCTGGAGGCAGACCCACCCAGTCAGTGGCAGTGATGTGGCCTAGTGAGAGGGGAAATGGAAGAAGCTGTATTAACATCCTACCTAAGTGCTCACCCACCAAAATATCAATCCTGGTTATGCGACAGGGTCAAAGGAAGGAGGGAGGGATGCGCTGCCTGCATACCACCTGCTCAGTACTAATGGACGGAGAGAGAGGTGGTACTAGAGGGTCCTGACAGAGCTTCTACTCTGCAGTGATCAAGGCCCAATGGGCTCTGGTCCTTTTAAATAGGAAGAGACCCAATGAGCAAAGCTCTGTAGATCCCACCACTCCTTGACAACGAACATCAGTGGCCACCATGTACGTCCTGTTCTGGTTATAGTAAGCCAAGTAGAGAGCTGGAGCTGGGGCAAGTCCAAGCCACTGCCCAGACCCACACTATCCAGCGTTCACTTGTATTTCTTCAGGGTAGGAAGGGGAAGAGAAAGCAGATGCCTCCAAGGTAATTTGAGAAGAAGGTGTTACACCTAAATATGTTGCTGTGACCCTCCTCCAGCTTAAAATTCATTAATCAGTGCTAAGACTTCTTAACACCATTCATAGCAATCGCCTAGGGTAACTTCAATCTTCCGTGGACCTGGTATATTTGTACAATTTGGGTTATTTCTGGCCTATTTGCAAACCTTTTATTTATTTATTTATTTATTTGTTACATTAGTATCCCACATTTTGCCACCTATTTGCAGGCTCAATGTGGCTTACATAGTACCATAAAGGTGTTCGCCATTTATGATCAGGATTACTATCCTTACCCTAAGAAACCCATGTCTGCAGCAAACATGTCACATAGTTTAACTGTTACATGCATGGATTACCATAGGGAAAAGGACTGTTTACCCATCTTGATGATGAAGAAGACATGTGCCCTTTTACAAGAAACATTAACTTTTCTAATCACCAAGGTTCAACCAGAATAAGTGATGCATGTCAGGGATGCCTGCAGGTCAGTCCAGCATTGTAACGGGAAATGTCAAAGGAAGACAGATTTTCTCAGCGTCCAGACAGTGCATCCCTCCCTCCCCAGGCCTTACTCTGTAAATCAAAAATTATTCAGTCCTCAGTCTTTGCTAGTTTCAGACACTGGGATAAGCAGCGTAAAATGTTTTGTACTTTTTTAGAATCTTGCCAGGTATTTGTGACCTGGATTGGCCACTGTTGGAAACAGGATGCTGGGCTTGATGGACCTTCGGCCTGTCCCAGTATGACAATACTTATGTAGGGTCGGGTTAAGATACAGGCAAGCTAGGAATGCACCTAAGACCCCCAATGGTTAAGGGGTCTCTGTGTGGCGTTTCTTGAGCTGATCTGCTGTTTCCTAAAAAATGCTACCACCCAGCCAAAGTCATCCCCCCTCCCCCGGTCATTGCCTGTGACCTATGAGTGTGAAGATGGCACTTGGTTTCCTCTGATGCTGATACTGACATCCAGCTTGGCTTGTTTGCATAATTTAGGATGTCACATTTTAGTGACACCAACAGTCAGTGTCACAGATCTCGGATCTCCTCAGCCTTTGCTACTGTCACAGATCTTGGACCTCCTCAGCCTCTGCTAATGTCACAGATCTCGGACCTCCTCAGCCTCTGCTGAATGTCACAGATCTCGGACCTCCTCAGCCTCTGCTCATGTCACAGATATCTCCATCTTTGACATTCAGGCCTTTGCAAGCTTTCTGTCTCTCCTTCTGGAAGATGTGCACTTGGCAGGTGAGAGCTGAAATCCCAGAGCTGCACTTTAGGTAACGCCTCAAGCACATTTCGCTGCTAGGAGAACAGAAAACATTAACCAATCATCAACAGGTCCTGGCACAGTGTTCCCTGTGGGAGAAAGAAAATGGAAAGGATGGGTGGGGAGGGGGCATAGGCAGCAGAGATCAAACTAGTCTGAGGACGCTGAGGGATAGTGAAGGAGGGAGAGTCAGAAGACCCCTGCAGGACTGAGAACCAGGGACCAGAAATCCAGATAACACCTGACTGCAGCCAGGTAAGAAGGAAGAGCTTCAGTGATTGAGGAGGAGCTAAATCAAAAAGGACGTGAAAACTGTGCTGCAATATAACTAACAGAAAGAGAGTGAGAGAGGCAAGGACAGAGATAGAGAAAGAGTTCATGGAGAGCAGCTTCCTCAGTTTATGTTGGTGTCCTAATTGAGGATGGGCTCCCTCGGTCTGTGCTGGTCTGGGCAGGTGTAGCTGCAAAGCTCCCAGTTCCAATATAGCTGAGATGCTGCTTCTAAGCAACTGGCTGCATTTGTACAGATAACTGTGCACCATAAACAAGAAAATAACCTGGGTGAGGTGATCACAGGAAAAAACAGCAAAACAGAGGCTTTACACCTGGGTGAACAAAAGACAATTCCCACAAAAGAAACTTTTGGGCTTAGAGTTAATGAGAGTGTTTTTTCCAAAATAGGAGAAACAAGGAAAAATGTGCTTATCCTGCAGTGCTTGATTGGTTTTTAAAAAAAAAATAATTGTGCAGTGATGTCTCTTTGGGTGTGAAAATAGCCCAGACTTCCAGATCCAGTTCTACACTGCAGGAACGAAGTATGTTTTTGTGAAAAAGTGTGTATTTCTTTTATGTATTTAATGCAAAGCCCCCGTCTCATATAAAGCATGTTATAAGGAAGACAGGATTTGTTACAAAAGAATTCGCTCTGTACTTCTCCCTTTGCTTTCTTGGGAAGGGAGGGGTATTAAACTATGACTCAGGCTGTTCTGCAGCAATTCAGAAAGCAAAAACAATACCAGAAATGATTCCCAGACCTGTAGCGCTGACATTTCTATTCATGAATCAGTACGTCAATTCTTGAGTTTCCCTTTGCATGCACAGGCGGTCCTGGCCAGGGCCGCCGAGAGGTAGGGGGGGAGCAAGTTTCCCCGGGCCCAGTCTCCAAGGGGGGGCCCAGTGCCAGAAGGGTCTTCTCCCTCGGTCTGTCTCCTGCTTCTGTGTTTCGGGACCCAGGTGATTGCGTTAATGCGATAATTCAGGTTGTGGCACACAGGAGCAGGAGAGTGACAGACTGAGGGAGAAGTAGATACAAGAAGGTAAGGGGAAATGGGGTGCTGGCAGCGGCTGGCTGCAGCAGTCCTGCCCCAGGCCCAGCACTGTCGCTCAGCGGCCCTGGTCCTGGCTAGGACAGCCAAATATCTTTATCTGCTTTCCAAAATTGTCAAGTAATCCAGAGGCAGGAGGGAGATTTGAGGTCAGTCCTGGACCTCTGAGCACCCCAGTTCTGGTGCACGCTGATGGAAGCAGGGACTACAAATACCAGTATGCACTGGGACCAACTGAAAGGTCTTTCTCCTGCAACCCAGTAATTTGGCATCTCTGTCTACCATAAGCTGCGGCTTCCCAAACCTGTCCCAATGACCCCTCGAGATTTCAAGGAGATTCACAATGGATATATTTGTGAAGTAGATTTTATGTACCGAGTCTTCAGGGTATGACAGTTTAACTCATGCCATATTCACCGTGGTTCTCCTGAGAACCCAACCTATGAGGTCATCAGGTTCAAAATCTCTATACTAATGAAAACAGAAACTACAAATCCCAACATGCATTAGTGGAAGAAGGTAAAAACCAGCATGTTCCTGATGATGTGGTGTCCTCTGATCACTTATCAAACTAGCAAGTGATAAGCAGAAGGAAGGGTGTGGGGGGGGGGGGGGAGTGAGGTTACTTACCTGTAACTTACTTACCCAAACGTCCTAATAAACTGTAACCTGTTTACTAAGTTAACTGTAAGCCACATTGAACTTACCATTAGGTTGGAAAATGTGGGGTACAAATGTAGAAATATATAAATAAATAAATAAAAATAATGGGGGGTTCTCTGTGGTCAGCAGAATAAGTCTGCCACACACAAATGACACTGAACCCTTATTAGGGGATATAGCGGGCAAGAAAAGCTGTATTGGTTTTGGCATTGATGCCATGGATGGATTTAGCTTTCCTAGAGCTCATAAAATGCTGGAAGGCTTTTCTGAGCATGTGCAAGACTCTTGAAAATGAGTTTATCCTAGAGGGGAAGAAGAGCAGATTTGTGTGGCTGACTTATCCTGCTGTCCATGGAAACCGACACACAGCGGTCACTCCCAAGCCTAGGGCTGTGAAGAGGTGTTGAGGGTGTGTGCTCACCCTTTACAGCTGAAGGAGTGTGCCGCAGGAGGATGAAACTGCATAGAGAAGGTATGGCACCACCACACATGACCTGTTCTATTCAGAGAAATTAACCAAAACATTGCAAAGTCATGTGCTACAGGGCAGTGGTGTAGCCAAGGGTGGGCCCGGGTGGGCCCAGGCCCAACCACTTTGGGCTCAGGCCCATCCAGTAGCAGCACACCTATGATGTGGCTGGCAGGAATTCCCAAGCCCTACCAGCTGAAAACTCCCCAAAACTCCCTCCTGCATACCTTGCAAATAGCAGATCTTTGCCTGCAGTGAGCAGCAACTGATATATGTTATGGGGCCAACATGAGCAGTGTGTATTAGATGCTGCTCGCTGCCGGTGAAAATCTGCTATTTAAAAGATATGCGGGGGGGGGGGGGGATGTTTGAGAGACCATATGGTATACAGGCGAGAGAGGGAGAGACCAAATCACTTGTGTGACAAAGTGGAGTTTTTCTGCTCACCCATCTTGGGCCCAGGCCCACCCAAAATTGGGCGTCTGGCTACGCCCCTGCTACAGGGTGATATGAACAAGTGGAGTAGGATTCCGGAAAACAGAGACTAGTAAAATATCCATTAGCAGAACACCCGGGAAGTTGCATACTGTGACAGTGACCAGAAGAGAACCGGAGTCGGAACTGCGTGCCCAGGCGGGTTACTAGGGAAAAGAGGGAGATCGTCTGAACAAACACAGAGAGCGAACGCAGTCCAGAGGCCTTTTAGCACAAGCATTGCTTAAGTTGAGTCAATTAACGTTGCTTCGATCATTTTTCACAATGGAGACCTTTGCTCTTCTGGTTCAGATAATGATATGTGGGAATATGTTCCGAACACTTATATAAACTACAGATTATTCAAAAAAAATGCTGTGAGATTAATTTTTTAGAATAAACAGATTTACTAACATTTCAGATTATATGATGAGGTTGCGTTGGCTTCTGGCAAAAGAGCGTGTCTCCTTTTAAAGCATTGTGCTTATTGTATCAAATTGTTTATGATTCTACCTCATACCTTTTGATAAGTATAGTTTTCAACTCGTTATTTGGCCATTCGTCAAGATTGTTTAACCAATTAATTCTTCATCCAATGTATTTTGGTAAGATACGATTGTGGTACCATTATGGAATTCTCTCCCATTATTTGAGTTGAGAGAAACCTACTTAAAATTCCATAAGTTGCCGAAGGCATATTTTTTCGAACGTTGCTACTAATTTTCGGTTTGTTTAGCTTATCATGTTAAGACTGTGTTAAGAATGCCTCCCGGCTACTTGTAATTCGTACATCACATTGAACCCTTGTTTAAGGGAAATTACAATTAATACGCCCAATATTGATATTGATGTTGATAATCTTGAACTTAGTGGAGATGAAGGTTGAGCTTGTAACCTTGGATGTGCAGGTGACTAAACTGCGCTCACTGACCTCTGCCTGATGAGGAAGGGGCGGGATATCCTCCTTAGAGACGAGGTTGGAGATCCACAGCTGTGGAGCAAGGGAAGTTGAGTTAGCAGGGCTCTAGCTCTCTCTGGGGGGTCTTTTACGTAGGCGTGCTGGCGTTTTTAGCACGTGTTAAAAATAGGTGCGCACTAAACGCTAAAGATGCCCACAGGAATACATTAGCGTCTTTAGCATTTAGCGCATGCCTAATTTAGCACGCGCTAAAAACGCCAGTGTGCCTTAGTAAAAGATCCCCGCTGTGTTTTATGTATTAGAGAGAAGAACGACATGACATTCTGTCCTTTAAGGACTGGGGAACAGTTGACAGGCTGCATATCGCTTTCTACGTTCTGTATCGTGGTAGAAGCATGGTCTTTGCCCCTGTAAAACAGAAACCCCATAAAACTGATGGAGGGAGTCGGGTTCAGCTTCTTGAGTGCTTTCCAGGAGTTCGGGGTGTGGTGGTGGTAGGGACTGCAAGTTGTGACCCAGAGGCAAACTGAGTGTGAGGTTGAGCTGTCCAGCCAAGGGAAGATTACAAGAGCTCAGATTCTGTATCTTCCCTTCGCTGGACAGCTCAACCTCACACTCAGTTTGCCTCTGGGTCTCTAAGAGGATCACTTTAGACTAAGAGGTAAGAGAACACATAAAGGATGTTCATACGTGCTCAGAAAAGCCTTCCAGGTGATTCTGAGCTCTAGGAGAGCAAATCCATCCATGGTGCTGTCAGATGACATCACTAGCATGCGGCCGACTCGTTCTGCTTTTCCACAGAAAAGAGAATTTTCCAGTTGACCCAGATCAATCTAGAAAGTGACTTTGATAGCTGATGGACACAGTACAGTGCCAGTGTGTCTATTTTGAATTTCTGTGATGTTTTCTCTTCTTAAGTGTGTTTATTTGTGCACCGCTCTGGATAAGGGCGGTGTATAGATATTAATAAAATGAAATGATAGACTGGTACCATTTTGGTTTTGTCCTGTTGTACTTATAGATTTGTGGTCTCTGTCTTTTTGAGAAACATTAGAACTACAAATGCAGAGATGAAACTCAGCAAAACCAGAACTGAGCCAGGTTGCAATCCCTAATTATACACTGCTACAGCACCAGAACCAGGTGTGCAGTGTATGCTGATTCACTGTAGGTCTTCTGAAAACCTGGGAACATTTAGGACAGGTCTGGGAAGCTGTGTTAAAGCTCAATTGAGAGGCCGATGTTCTTAGTTATACCTTAGAGCTGTGCAGCCACAGGACAACGGGCTGGTCGCCATGCAATGTGCACACACAGCAGAGTCAGCATTTCGTGCACCTTCCCCTTAACCCCACATTCAATGATGCAGTCACCTCACTTTGTCCCCCATCCCCATCACTAAAACTAAGATGTGGGTGGTTCATGCTGGCATAAGAAAGGAAACTGGCATTACCAATGCCAGGCACAGAAAAATGAGCTAAGCTTTTATTGCCCCTCAGACTTCCCACTATTAGAAAACCAGGCATTGAGCCTTTGGGCTGTCCGCACTCATCTGTGTGTCTGGGTTTAATAGCTAATGCCTCCATTACCACCAGATTTCAGTGGGCTGATATCTGTGCCATTCTTTGTGCATTTTTCTCATGCACTAAACTCCTTAGAGCATACTTCGACACTGTTCCAAATAGCGCCGTAAAAATACCACTGGAACAGTGCAGAAGAACAACGCCCTAATGCTCAGTGCTAATGCAAATATAGGCAGTCTCATAGCATTGAGCATTAGGGAGTTCGGCAGGAGGATTGTGCTTGGCGCATGCACAGAAGAGTTCCATGGTAAGCCTGGCTCCTGTGCGCATTCGCCTGGTAAAACCCGAATGTGAAGCTCACTTTGGCATCTGTTTTCTGCAGCCTAAATATAAGCGTTTTACTTTTTTTTTTCTTTGCTTGGACACTTATATTTAGACGCAGGAAACAGACGCCAAAGTGTGCTTTCGCTTGGGTCTGCTGTTTCTCATGACCAGCGTTTAAGGGCTTTCACGGGCTTTCCTTCTGCTTCCAAAAGCAATCAAAACCGACAGATTTTGCAGAAAGAATCACGAGAAATCCTTTCTTCCAATACCCTAACGAACCAGCATGACCTCTTAAATAGAAATGCACCCCACCCTACCCTGGGACTGTTCATGGCACACAGCTGGTGAGGGTCGATTTAACAATTGCATGCCATTTCCAGAGGTGCCTCTTAGGGAGTATGAAAGTTAGGGAGTAATGTCTTTCTTCTTACAGGAAGGGACTCAACATACCTGCATTAAACCTTTCCTCTCTGTCTTGTAGGTGACGGAAGAACATGGGGTGCATCTCCTTTCTGAAAATCATGATGTTCGTCTTCAATGGTATCATATTTGTAAGTGAGAATGGCACTCAGCCACTTCAGGGTCTCGGTATCCATCCTGACCCCGTTCAGCTGATATCAGATGCAGCTCAACACCACCTCCAAACTCACAGTATTCCTCGTCTTCCCCTGCTCCCCCATCCTACCTCCTCCTTAGAGTGTTGCACTTCCGAGTCCCCTTGTTAGCCAAGCCACCCTGGTCACCCTAAACCCAGTGCAGTGACCCCTGTTCTCATTAGCAGGTGGGAAGAAACGGGGTCTTCACACTGCACAGTGCAAAGCCGAAAAACCAGGATCAACCCAGAGCCTCCCTCCTGGACCGTGGGTGGACCAGGTAGCTTTGTCTTATAGTGAATCCCCCAAAAGCTTGAGGCAGGTGCAAGAAGCGCATTACTCTGCTTCTGGGTATCGCAGGCCAGAAGCAAAACAGATTTACCTTTCATTGGCTGAATGTACAGACCACATTCCCACTAGTACTCCAGAGCTCCAGAAGTTGGGTCCTAGGGTACTCCGACGATCCAGAACAGGACAATGGAGGTGATGACAAGAACTGACTTGGATAGGGAGAGGCTGTAGCAACCCAGTGATTGACAAAAATAATGTAGAGATAAAAGCAAGAAAATATAAGGATAAAAGATTTCCATGTGGTCCAGGTCTCTACTGAAAACATCATTAAACAGGAATGCAGTTGGAAGCTCTTCTTTCCATAGCAGAACCATAGCAGCTGCCCGCTGACATCTATCTGTGCAGTATGGAAAGGATGAACTGGGCAGCTGGTCTTTCCTTCTGCACCATGGTGAACACTGTCTAGAGATGGTGCTGTCCTATGACCTTCCTACTATTAAGTGCCAGGGATTGATCAGAGGAATCTAATTAAAACTGCCTCAAGTATCATGATTTTATTTACCAGCAGATCTTTGAGGACCCAGAATTCGGCATGGTAGGGCTGATTCAGGCGCCCTTTCTCCCCACAGGTTGGCGGGATCGCAGTGCTGGGCATTGGAATCTGGGTGAAAGTGGATGGGGCTTCTTTTGTGAACATCCTGGGAGCGGCATCACCACAACTGATGCAGCTGATAAACGTTGGCTATCTCTGCATCGCCATCGGATCCTTCCTCCTGCTCATGGGGTTTCTGGGCTGCTGCGGTGCAGTGAAAGAGAACAGGTGTATGCTGATGTTGGTGAGTTCTAATCTCTGCTCTGCCACTGATTCTCCGAGGGTGATGTTTCTAAATGGGTTAGACGGGAGGACACTGGGTTGAACCACTTTATCTCCTGAGCTTTGGGCTACATTTTATTAGAATTTATAAAGAGGCCTCTACACCAGGGAGGAGTGCTGACAACACCTGAGTTACGTGTGCACAGCTAACTAGAGCTCCAGCATTTTCAGGACATCCCTATCTCAAAGACCTCTTGGTTTTCCATTGACTTCAAGGTCCAACACATAGTACACAGTGGCAGGGTGTGGGCTTCAGGTCTTTGCTATCCCGCTCCTCAGAATCAGTTTCTAACCTGCTTCCCATTCCTTGTAGTTCTTCTCCATCATTCTCCTCATCTTCATAGCAGAGGTGGCGGGAGCTGTCGTGGTCCTTGCCTTCTCCGCCATGGTGAGTCATATACGTATGTATGTATGTATGTCTGTGTGTATGCATTCCAGGCAGTGTTAGAGTGTCAGCATGGAAGCGTTAATTCTGCCTCTCAGACAGTACTAAAAGTGTCCACCACAGTTAGACTAAAATTATTGAAGCCACTGCTGCTGGGAGAAAATGACCCTCAATAAGTAATTCAGTGGCTGTCGGCCCCCTCCTTTCCCAGGGGACCCCCCGGTGATAGATTTATAGATTCTACCTGCATTGTACACCTCCTGTGCTTCACTGGGGGTCCCCTGAAAATTCAACTAGCTAGGGGGGGTACCCCAGGACCAGCCGGAGAAACACTTATAAGGTAATCACTGCTCAAATATCTTTCTAGCTGCCGGAAAAAGTGGTTAAGGCGGTTAACTTAGTGGACTTCAAAAAAA
This sequence comes from Microcaecilia unicolor, assembly GCF_901765095.1. NCBI lineage: Eukaryota > Metazoa > Chordata > Amphibia > Gymnophiona > Siphonopidae > Microcaecilia > Microcaecilia unicolor. The sequence goes on along the minus strand of NC_044033.1, from coordinate 197,367,216 downwards.
GGTTGGACGGCTTCCTGGAGGAAAAACCCATAAAATGTTTCTGAATGGATGAGGGAATAATACACTATTTCTAGGATGGGCGAGACAAATTGCATGTTCTTTTGGCCACTGTCGGTGACAGGGTGCTGGGCTCGGTGGATCCTTGGTCTGTCCCAGCGTGGCGATGCTTTTGTACTTGTCAAACTGCAATCCTGCAAGACCACAAACCAGTCAGGTTTTCCACAAAATCTATTATCACTTAATAGTACATAAATATTTATTACATATTACAAAACAGCCTAAACAATATATCTTAAGATCATTAAAACAATCTGTCCCCAAGAGTGACTTCTACTGTATCCCCTCAGTTGCTTCATTCAACTGAAACAGCCCTTGATAGACTCCAATGACCTGTTCCTGGCCAGATCCAAAGGTCTCTATTCTAGCCTCATCCTTCTCGATCTATCTGCTGCTTTTGACACTGTTGATCAACACCTACTCCTCCTCACTTGGATTTCAGGGCTCTGTTCTTTCCTGTTTTTTTTCTTATCTCTCCCATCGGACTTTTAGTGTACATAAGTACATAAGTAATGCCACACTGGGAAAAGACCAAGGGTCCATCGAGCCCAGCATCCTATCCACGACAGCAGCCAATCCAGGCCAAGGGCACCTGGCAACTTCCCAAACGTACAAACATTCTATACATGTTATTCCTGGAATTGTGGATTTTTCCCAAGTCCATTTAGTAGCGTTTTATGGACTTGTCCTTTAGGAAACCGTCTAACCCCTTTTTAAACTCTGCCAAGCTAACCGCCTTCACCACGTTCTCCGGCAATGAATTCCAGAGTTTAATTACGCGTTGGGTGAAGAAACATTTTCTCCGATTTGTTTTAAATTTACTACACTGTAGTTTCATCGCATGCCCCCTAGTCCTAGTATATTTGGAAAGCGTGAACAGACGCTTCACATCCACCTGTTCCACTCCACTCATTATTTTATATACCTCTATCATGTCTCCCCTCAGCCGTCTCTTCTCCAAGCTGAAAAGCCCTAGCCTCCTTAGTCTTTCTTCATAGGGAAGTCATCCCATTCCCGCTATCATTTTAGTCGCCCTTCGCTGCACCTTTTCCAGTTCCACTATATCTTTCTTGAGATGCGGTGACCAGAATTGAACACAATACTCAAGGTGCAATCGCACCATGGAGCGATATAACAGCATTATAACAGCCTCACACCTGTTTTCCATACCTTTCCTAATAATACCCAACATTCTATTCGCTTTCTGAGCCGCAGCAGCACACTGAGCAGAAGGTTTCAGTGTATTATCGATGACTACACCCAGATCCCTTTCTTGGTCCGTAACTCCTAATGTGGAACCTTGCATGACGTAGCTATAATTCGGGGGGGGTTTTTCCCCACATGCATCACTTTGCACTTGCTCACATTAAACGTCATCTGCCATCTAGCCGCCCAGTCTCCCAGTCTCGTAAGGTCCTTCTGTAATTTTTCACAATCCTGTCGCGAGTTAACGACTTTGAATAACTTTGTGTCATCAGCAAATTTAATCACCTCCCTAGTTACTCCCATCTCTAAATCATTTATAAATATATTAAAAAGCAGCGGTCCTAGCACAGACCCCTGAGGAACCCCACTAACTACCCTTCTCCATTGTGAATACTGCCCATTTAACCCCACTCTCTGTTTCCTATCCTTCAACCAGTTTTTAATCCACAATAGGACTTTTCCTCCTATCCCATGACCCTCCAATTTCCTCTGTAGTCTTTCGTGAGGTACCTTGTCAAACGCCTTTTGAAAATCCAGATACACAATATCAACTGGCTCCCCTTTGTCCACATGTTTGTTTACTCCTTCAAAGAATTGAAGTAAATTGGTCAGGCAAGATTTCCCCACACAAAAACCGTGCTGACTCGGTCTCAGTAATCCATGTCCTCGGATGTGCTCTGTAATTTTGTTTTTAATAATAGCATCTACCATTTTCCCTGGCACCGACGTCAGACTCACTGGTCTATAAATTCCCGCATCTCCCCTGGAACCTTTTTAAAAAATGGGTGTTACATTGGCCACCCTCCAATCTTCTGGTACCAAGCTCAATTTTAAGGATAAATTGCATATCACTAGCATTTTTCAGTTCTATCAGTACTCTAGGATGAATACCATCTGGTCCAGGAGATTTGCTACTCTTCAGTTTGCTGAACTGCCCCATTACATCCTCCAGGTTTACCGTGAAGTCAGTAATTTTCTCTGACTCGTCCACTTGAAATATCATTTCCGACACCGGTATCCCACCCAAATCGTCCTCGGTGAAGACCGAAGCAAAGAATTCATTCAATCTCTCTGCTACACCTTTGTCTTCCTTGATCGCCCCTTTTACCCCTTGGTCATCCAGCGGCCCAACCGATTATTTTGCCGGCTTCCTGCTTTTAATATACAAAAAAAAATTTTTACTATGTTTTTTTGCCTCTAATGCTATCTTTTTTTCGTAATTTATTTTTGTTATATTTGTACCCCGCGCTTTCCCACTCATGGCAGGCTCAATGCGGCTTACATGGGGCAATGGAGGGTTAAGTGACTTGCCCAGAGTCACAAGGAGCTGCCTGTGCCTGAAGTAATCCCTCTTGGCCTTCTTTATCTGCACCTTGCATTTGCTTTGACACTCCTTATGCTGCTTCTTGTTATTTTCAGACTGTTCCTTCTTCCATTTTCTGAAGGCATTTCTTTTAGCCCTAATAGCTTCCTTCACCTCACTTTTCAACCAGGCCGGCTGTCTTTTGGAGTTCCGTCTTTCTTTTCTAATTAGTGGAATATGTTTGGCCTGGGCCTCCAGGATGGTATTTTTGAACAGCGTCCATGCCTGTTGTACAGTTTTTACCCTCTCAGTTGTTCCCCTAAGTTTTTTTTCCACCGTTCTTCTCATTTTATCATAGTCTCCTTTTTAAAGTTAAACCCTAACGTATTTGACTTCCTGTGTATAGTTACTTTAAGGTTGATATCAAAACTGATCATATTATGATCACTGTTATCAAGCGGCCCCAGTACCATAACGTCCCTCACCAGATCATGTGCTCCACTAAGGACCAAGTCTAGAATTTTTCCTTCTCTCGTCGGCTCCTGCACCTGTTGCTCCATAAAGCTGTCCTTGATTTCATCAAGGAATTGTACCTCTCTAACGTGTCCCGATGTTACATTTACCCAGTCTAGATTTGGATAATTGAAGTCACCCATTATTATCACATTGCCCATTTTGTTTGCGTCTCTGATTTCTTTTATCATTTCTGCGTCTACCTGCTCATCCTGGCGAGGCAGACGGTAGTACACTCCTATCACCGTCCTTTTCCCTTTTATACATGGAATTTCAACCCACAATGATTCAAAGGTGTGATTTGTGTCCTGCTGAATTTGTAATCTATCTGAGTCAAGGCTCTCGTTAATATACAATGCTACCCCTCCACCAGTCCGGTCCACCCTATCACTACGATATACTTTGTACCCCGGTATGACAGTGTCTAACTGGTTATCCTCCTTCCACTAGGTCTCAGTAATGCCTATTATATCCAATTTTTCATTTAGTGCAATATATTCCAACTCTCCCATCTTATTTCTTAGACTCCTAGCATTTACATACAGACATTTCAGAGTATGTTTGTTGTTCCTATTTGCATGATGCTTAGTACTGAATACTACTGATTTGCCATCTTTTGTCTGGATCTTTAGTTGTATTTAAGGGCACCTGGCCTACCACGGTCTGTTGTGCAACCTCACTATCCAGAAACCCTATCTTCCTTGTTTGTGAGCTATCTTTGCAAGATACCTTATCCCAACATGCGCTTTTGAGTGTATATTCTGGTGGATCCTCCTCCACTATCTGGTGGACCTCAGGGATCTGTCCTGGGACGTCTGCTGCAGTCAGTTCAAAGCAACAGATCTTAACAGCCCCAACCTCAACGAAGCATCACTACGTGCTTTTACCTGCAGGGAGAGGTAATTTATTTTCAAACGCCGATTTATCAGAGAAATTCCTGTTTGAATATATGTCATATATGCACAGACACACATACACAACAAGGTTTCATATTTAAAAGCTTGATTTCTTTGAAGGGGCAGATTAGGGACTTGAAAGTAAATTGGGGAGGGGATAAGGCTGAGGGTTTGTCTGGGGCACTGAAAACCCTAGCAGCAGTCCTATTGAGGAAGGAGCAAAGACAAGAGACTGGAACATTTTTAAAGCAGAAGAAAGGTGAGACCATGTCCTCTGAACAGAGACATCCCTCACCCTCCAGCAGCCCATCCCACCCACATGCCTGCATCCTCCTGTACCCCTGGACCAGCAGAAGCTCTTCTCCACAGTCGTGAAATGTCCCCCCCCCCCCCCCACTCCCAGTGCCACCCTCACCCTGTGTACTGTGTCTTCTATCTTCCAGTCCCAAATTTTCCTGGAACATCTGAGCAGATGGGCAATGAAGACCCTGAGAGAAGACTACGGGAAGCAGTCCGATATCACCACGATCTGGAACACCACAATGAAAGAGGTAAGATCCATTGCAGGTGGGCATGTGTTCCAGTTTCCTGCCCAGCATCCAGTTCACCACCTGTCTCTCTCTCTTTCTTTCTCTCTCTCTCTCTCTCTCATTGCAGCTCAAGTGCTGTGGGTTCAATAATTACACGGATTTCAGTAACTCACACTTCTTGCAAATGAACAACAACACCTACCCACTGCCCTGCTGCTCCAGCACCAACACAAACCCCTGCAGGGAAAATTCCACTGACCCCAACATTAAGGTGAGCACAGATCTGGGTTTGAGTAGGAACATGAGGACTATGTAAAGGAAACTTGCTCCATCAGTGAACTTATCGGTTACTCAGAACTAGTCAGTAAGAGTAATTCTGTTTCGTCAGTCACAGGAGCTCTAGCTAAAGAGAACAGGAAAACAAGCAAAAGACTTTCATTAGAGCACAATTCCCTTGGGACGCAATCACTGACACATCTCTAGTGCAACCTGCTGCCCCTGCCCCATTCTCCATCTGTCCCTGACTACAGCCTGCTGCCCTTGGGATAAAGACAGTCACTGAGACACTTCTAGTGCAGCCTCCTATATCTACCCCCCTTCCCCCCATACTTTATCCCTTCTAGGGTTCCTCCCTGACCCACCATGCTTTTTTCCTTTAGGGGTGCTATCTGGAATTTCAAGTGTTCTTAAACAAAAATGGAAAAATTGTTGGCGGTGTGGCCCTAGGGATCTGTGCATTAGAGGTAGGTGTTACTTAAGCTCTCTTCTCCTGACCCCATTCAGCAGCTTCTCATGCTACATTCATGCTCTGGGTGGCTCCTCTACTGGGATCTTGGATTCTAGGTGTTTCAGTAGACTTCCCTCTCCTCTGCTAAGGTCTTCCTCTAGCTGTTTGTATTATAGATAGTGCGGCTGGTTTCCCTTGAGCTAGTGGTGCATTATTCATACTTTGCCTGTCTTCAGAATGCTGATAAAATGGACAGAGGCAGGTGGCATCTTATAGACTAAGCAGTTTATTGAGGCCTGAGTTTTCGAGGACCACAGTCCACTTCGTCAGATGCATAAAAGGACTCTGGTCCTCAAAAGCTCAAGTCTCAATAAACTGGTTGGTCTACAAGGTGCCACCTGTCTCTGTCAATTTTAACATGGCCACCCCTTTAGTTTTCAGAGCATATATGTCTCAGCCCGAGCTGTTCAGTCACTTGCTGCACTGAGGAATGTAGTGATCTTGAGACTATCATGCAGATGGGTCAGACTTTGAGCTGTAATTTCTGTGCAGTACAAATGATCCCAGTGGGCCAAGCTTAAATGTTTTCACCAAACGTGCTGTGGGAGATCATTTAAAAAATGACACTAACTGTTGATCCTCTGTGGAGGCCGCAGACATGTTGGAACATAACAGGCCTGGGTAGCGGTAGATCATTCAGGAGCCAAGCGTGTGCCTGGCGTCCAGGGTCTTTGAAAGGCTGAGGCACACAGGAGAAGTTCCCACTCCAGGCCGAGGACTAGAGCACAGACTAAAGCTGGCAGGTAGCTGAAAGCCTCCAGCACTGTTCGTGTTTGTACTGGGCATTCACCTGCTGCCTGGGGTCTGTGCTTCTCTCATTTCAGTTTGCTGCCATGGTGGTCTCCCTCATCCTCTTCTGTAAGATTGGCTCAAAGGCTTGAATGAGAAGCACAACCTCCGGTCTGGTACCTCTTGCACAATGGATTCTAATCTCACACACACTGCATCACACGACAACCTCAACTAGCTTGGGGGTGGGGTGGGGGGGGGGGAGGAAGGATTGGCCTCAATGAATGAAAAGCAAGATAGACAGAAGCACAAAAAGGATAGCAGCTCCTTTTCTTAAAACAAGTTTGTAAGAGCAACAGTTTGCATCATCCAATTTCATCTCCTGCAACTTTCATCAAGGGACAGAAGTTACAAAGCCAATCTGTGCAACTCTAATAATGTTCCCTTCCTGAAATTGGGCAAAAGAGGTGCTGCTCTTTCAAACCTGTGGGAGAGGGACAGAAAGAGAAGATCTAGCCCAAGCTTGAAACTCATGGCCAGTTGCAACACTGCTCCAGCCTTCTCTGTCTCCTGGCCATTCACACAGCTTTTGTGTATTCTGTGTGCACAAAGTGAGGGATTCATTCTCTTCCCAATCTGATCCTTCAGCCTCTGAGAACCTGTGCCAGAGGGAGACAAAGGAGCACAAGATACCCTCCCTTACAGCCCTCATGCCCTGTAGGGCTGATAAGACAGATGTAGTGCTGAACCCATGAAGCGATGTAGTTTAAAAACAGAAGCTCCTACAGCAGATGATGCTGCCCATGAAAAGCCTCAAATGGAGCACATTCTTCAGCTAGAAAAGTAAAAAGAAAAAAAAATGGTCCATGGGGCTGCTACCAGTCACCCTGTAGAAAAATAAATTAGTGCCTGCTGTCCTTATGGGCACCTGCTGATCTGTCCATTTCTCAGACCCCATCTGCAAGTGTTACAATGTTAAATTATTGAATCCCACACCTCATACCCACAGAAAGTGTAAACTCATTGGGCCAGGACTAGAGAGTTGCATGGGGACAGAAATCTAACCCGTACCTGCCGCAAGAAATCTCCTCCATCCCTGCCCCCTCCCCCAAGAAGGCCAAATTCTATAAGTAGTGAAAATAGTGGTAAAAGTAACATAAATGCATTTTCTTCCATACTCTGCTAAATACAAAATTTTAAAAAAGTTGCACATTTAAAAAAAAAAATCCATGAACAGCATGTCCTCCTTTCCTTTCCCTCCCATCGATAAGCAGCATGACCTCTCCTCTCCATCCCCTTCTATCCCATGTGCTCTATTTCCCCTCCCCCCTCCACGTACATCCCACTTAGCAAACTTTTTTCCAGCACACTCCCTCCCACTCACGCCTTCATTCATCCATCTCCCCTCCACCCCTGGGTGCTCTCAGTAGATCCTGGTGGTCGAGTGGCCTCTTAGGGGCAGGAAATGTCCCTCCCTCACTCTTTCCTGCCTGCTGCTGCCATTTTACAAAAAATGGCTGCTGAGACTTCAAGCAGTGGCCTCACCTACACTGCTGTGGGAACCCCACAGGACCCAGGTCCATCCCCACAGGATTCCCGCTAACCCCATTCCCATGCAGCTCTCTAGCCAGGACTTAGGCTACCTGAATTCTAATAATGGTGTGATGTAGTGTAAATCCCATAGTGGTACTTACTTGCACTTACAGAACTGTCACTGCCCAAGCGGGTTCCCCAAGTAAACTCCACTCAACCAAGAGAGGTGACAAGGGGAAAATGGGTTCTTTATTATAGGATAATAAGTTTAATAAATAAATAAGCAGCTGATGTGAAAACAGCCATTTTGTGTCCCGTTGATGTCACAGACATGGATCTGGTCCCTCACCAGTGTTCAATCTACTGAAATAGCATCAACAGTGGATTCACTACTTTTTAACTAATTATTCTTTGCAACTGTTTAACATGACAGCTGGAAAGATAAAACACACAGTGACCCTAGTGTCTTAAAATTAAGACATCTCTAGTAATGACAGCAGCAGAAAACAAAATGGCCACCCCCTCTATAGCCAGTAGAGCACATCTCAAAATCCAGCCATTTTGGTACCATACAGGGCAGCCAAGGTAACAGGGATATCATGATATCACAACCCCCCCCCCCCCCAACCCAGTGGTTACTCATTATACTTATGGCATCACCTATAACATTTAGATTGTGTTTTGTTAAGGAAAACGGTAACATGCTGAAAGACTGTATATATTAAATGTCTCAGGAAAGAGTTTGACTGATGCTGGGCTGAGCCCCTCCAAGCAGGTCTGGTATTAAAGCTTATCAAGCCACTATGAAATGTGTCTTGCCTCTTATAGAAATTAAAGAAAATTCTACTAACCCCTCACCCTTCCTACCCAATGCAGAATGGTGCTTAAAGCCATTAAGGGTCAAGCCCAGCCAGCACTTAGATTTCCGAGGGCCAACATACAAAGTAAAGTTGTGACATGTTCGGTCTACTCCAGCCAGTGATCCCACAAGTGACAGAAAAGCCTGAGACATGGGGACCCTGCTGCTTGTCCAATTTACAAGAGGAACACCAAGATCACATTCAGGCTGAGTGGCGATGACAGTATGAAAGAAACTTGATATGTATGTAGAGCAGCCAGGGAGCCCCATCGTTTGAGGTGTCATTAACGGATACACAGTTCTCTTTTTTTAAGATTTTATTTTAAGAGACAATCTTACACCATAAGAGCTACCACTGCAGCAAGTTGCATGAAAGACTTTGTGATCCCCAGAGTCTGCAAAGGGGGACAGTCACTCCAGGGTGCTGCTCTGGAGACTTTTAGTGGCTGGGATAAGTGCCCAGACGGTAAAATGCTCTTATCACTAAGTTGTGGGTATGTGGTAGGTCGACAGTGGCTGTGTGGTTTCCTCTATTCGTAACCGTGGTGGAAACTGTACCATTTTCACTTTCCTGCAGCACTGCCCTGTGGCCAAGCTGGGGAATGCGAATCGTCCACTTTCTGGGAAAAACATTTTTCAAGCAGAGGACATGAGAAACTAAACTTTCTCAAGTGGTTAGTAGTTATACTGAGGAAGGGACAAGTCGCAATTGACTATGCACATCTCTAAGCTAATATTCTCTGCCTATAACTAAAAATGCTCAGAGCAAACTGTCAGTTCTAATCTGCTGCTAAGCGCTTTAGGAACTGAGGGAGAAATGAGCAGGGCCTGTGTTCCTGTGATCAGAGCACAGGCCTCATTCATAACTGGAAAGCACAAGGTGGTGTGGTGTGTACTATGGAAATCCTTCATTTCAATCATAGTAACATAGTAAATGACAGCAGATAAAGACCTGTATGGTCCATCCAGTCTGCCCAAGATAAACTCATTTTACATGGTAAGTGATACTTTTATACCAGAGTTTGATTTGCCCTTGCCTTTCTCAGGGCACAGACCATAGAAGTCTGCCCAGCAATCCAAGTAGTAATTCTAACATTCAGCCAGGGCAGAGAGCCGCTCTTATGACACCAATGCAAAGCCACACACACGCAGTGGCGTTCCTAGGGGGGCGGACACCCGGGGTAGCGCCCCGCCCCCCCGGGTGCAGCGCCCCCCCCGATGCAGCGAGGACCCCCCCCCGGCGAAAGAGCCCCCCCCGGGTGCATGCCGCTGGGGGGGGGGGGGCACTGCAGCGCACACCTGCTGCGAGTTTACTAACTTTGCTCGTTCGCTGCAGCTCCCTGTCCCGGAACAGGAAGTAACCTGTTCCGGGGCAGAGGGAGCTGCAGCGAACGAGAGAAGTTAGCGAACTCGCGCAGCAGGCGTGCGCCGCGGCACCCCCCCCAGCGGCGTGCACCCGGGGTGGACCGCCCCCACCCCTCTTGGTACGCCACTGCACACACTTGCTAAAAATAAGACCAAAAATACACATCAGAACCGGGCACCTTCAGTACAAGATTTATTCACAAGAAAATAAACAAACATTCATCTGTTACTTTGACTTTCGCCTTCACAAACAGATCTTCAGAGGACATTCCTCACCTAGATTTGACCTGGGCCCTGCTCTGTCTCTCCCCCTTCCCAAGAATACTTTTGGTTTTAAGACTCTAGCTCCATTCCAAGAGGGGAAGAGGATGTTTCAGCAGAGCAAAGCTGGAACAGTGCAAATGGGGAGTCAGACTGGGTGGTAGGGGAAGGGGCAGCACAATCACACAATGCACAGTAATATACACAAACACCTGCACAAGGCACAAAATGCCACAGTACTACATGTGTCTCTTCATATGCAGTGCCAGGTGGTCTGAGCGTGAGAAGGCCCGCTGGCACAGCTGACACTGGAAGGGCCGCTGCCCCGTGTGTTTCCGATAGTGTCGGGTCAGCTCGTCTGAACGGGCAAACTTCCAGCCACAGCCCTCCCAGGTGCAGTGATATGGCTTCTCCCCTGCAACAGCAAAGAAAGAAAGGGACACAATTCAAGACAGAGCAGCGTGGGAAAAGAGGGGGCCACACACCAGATCACCACCGTTCCTATTCCAGAGCCAGGCTCTGAATCCCTAGCCTATCCCCCCTCCCCAATACCAGTGGCATACCAAGGGGGGGGGGCAGTGGGGGCGGGCTCTGCTGGCGAGTCCAGCTCCATCCACCCGGCAGCTGCGTGGTGCGGCGCCTCACATCTGCGCTGCTGTAAAAGAAGACAATCACCTCGTCGGCCCTTCCCTTACTCTCTCTGTCCCGCCCTCTGATGTAACTTCCTATTTCCTCGAGGGCGGGACAGATAGAGTAAGGGAAGGGCCGACGAGGCGATTTTCTTCTTTTACAGCAGCACAGACGCGACGGAGCTGGTAAGACAGGTGGGGACGTCGTGTTGCCCTGCAGCCGGGGGGGGGGGGGGTGCACGCAGCAGTGATCCGCCCCGGGTGGAAGTGAACCACGGAACCCCACTGCCCTACACCCATCCATGTCTCAGCATCTAGAGAAGGCACTAATGAAAACAGCATCCTGGGGTCCAAACATTACTTTTAGATTATGTTATTTGTGCCTTGCCCCCCTGCAGGTCAGTTAGCTTAGCGGGGTTTTAAAAAAAAGGTTTGGAAAAGGAAAAGTCCATAGACCATTATTAAAATAGACTTGGAGAAAATCCACTGCTTATTTCTAGGATAAGCAGCATATAATGTATTGTACTGTTGTGGGATCTTCCCACGTATTTGTGACCTGGATTGGCCACTGTTGGAAACAGGATGCTGGGCTTGATGGACCTTCGATCTGTCCCAGTATAGCAATACTTATGTACGAGGCCTAGGCTGCCCCACACTTATTTTCAGTTATAGAACACCACAGAGCTAAACAGAACCTAACCATGCCAATGCTTTGATCTGTATACCTCTTCTGCATCCCAGTTACAAACACGCCGCCACTGGCAAGAGCCCGCTTATTGAATCACAGCTGCCTCACCTGTGTGGGTACGCAGGTGAGCCTTCAGATGCGAGCTCTTGGTGTAGGTCTTGCCACAGTCTGGATGACTGCAAGTGTGACTGGCAGTGCGTTTCCGTGTCCAGGACTTGCGACTCTTTTTTGGCTTGCCTTTCTCCGCTGTGTCCAGAGACGACGCCAAGAGACCGATGTAGGAGGAGGAAGAGGGGGAGGAAGAGGCCTGCTGAGCGCCAGCATTTGAGCGGTACAGTTGAATATGTGCCTGGTATGGGTTGGACAGGGCAGTGTGGAAGAACGGCTGGTAGGCATTATAGGCAGAGTGGGAATCCAGGACCTGTTGAGGGACCTGAAACTGCCCATAGGAACCATCTTTCAGATAGGAGCCTGAAAAGTTTCCAGGAGAGGCCCCCACCCCTGCCATGGTTGCTCTGGATGGGTCCGCATGGTAAAAGTAACCCCCACAAGTAACTTGATACTGGTGCCTCAAGGCAGTGGACTTCTGTTCCAGGCTATGGGAAGAAGCACTCAAGGGCGGCGTGAACTGGAAGCCTCCAGCTGCCTTCCCAGGCTCCACCTCAACCCAGGATGGGAGGAAATTAGGCAACTCCCCAAAATTGCCAGTCATCCCCTCACATTGTGAAGAGACTGGACCATCCCCCAAAAGCTCTGCCACTAGGCTGGTGGAACTGGGGACACCAAACAAGCCACACTCCGGGGCCAGGTAGTCCCTGAGGTCAAAGTCTTGGTAGGCTTCTTCATATGCTTTATCGTGGCCTCCCTGTGCATTGTCCACGCCGAGACCTGCCAGCCTCTGGGGTCTAGGGCTTGCCCCAGAGCTGGAGAAGTTAGTGAGCAGAAAGTCCAAATCCCAATAGGAATCATCATCTTCCTGTTTAATGTGAGGCGATGCAGTTCCAGATGACAGGCACGGGACTGGAGAGACGTTGGAGATTTCCTGTACTGCCACCACCTCCTCTGAGTTCTCTGGAATCTTCCACAACTGCAGAAACCAAACAAAAATACATTTTTTTAAATTCAATTCAAAATTTTATAATATATGGTGCCCCGCTGAGCAAAAAAGTACCAAGTGTGCTGTTACAAATAAGAGATAAAAGCTATAAAGTTTGGAGGAGCAACTAATCATTTTTGACTATAGAGTCAGTAGAATGGGACTATGCAATTTTTTTTTCACAACTTTGATGTTTTTCATGTTCTGCACCCTACAAACTGCAGGTACCTGAAGTGGGGTGTGTGATTTCTGGAGTTAATTACTTTATTGATAAATGTTTCTCATTTTCTAGAGACTTATTAGTTCATACTCGAGACTTAAATTTGGCTGGATTATACAGTTGATATCCTTCTATCTTGTGGTATAAATAAGTCTTATACTCCACTTTCGGTATCTTTTGCTCAGTGGGTTACTTGTATATTATATATACACTTCACCTTCCCTGAACAAAAAGTTCATCCCAGCGAACATAATAGAACAATCCAGTATGTCATGTGTAGAGGAGATCACTTCCTAAATCAGTCTACCCTCTTCTGTTCCCTCCACCCTCCCGTCTCTATTCCAACACAGTATAAGTCTCTCCCCCACACACTGCTCAGGGTATGCAGGGCTCCATTTCCAACTTCTCTTCCTCCCTCAACTGGACCTGCAAGTCTTCGACTGCGCCAGTATCCCAAGTGGAGCTTTTGACCTCTAACTGTAAAATGTGTGGAGATATATTTATCCAAAAGCAGAAAATCAGTCCCTCTAATTCCACCTTCTTCAGTTAGCCATTTGTGAATATCCAAGGAAAGGTGAAAATTGTATTGTGCTGGACTTTTAAAAATCCTTTCCTGATCCTAAGCAGGTGCTTTTGTGTATATGTCTAACAAGAGGGAAATTAAATGTTTCCACTCTACCATCTGTAATCTCTCAACCTGTTTAGATTACTGCAATGCAATATTTCAGTCTTCCCAAAGGGAGAGAGAAGACGCCATGACAGGCACTAAACATTCTCCCCTCGTTCATACATAGACCATTTTAATTCTTGCTCTTACATTCCCATCTGTAACGGGACTTGGACCAAAGAGATAGTTTCCTAGAATTTATCCTCGGGGGGGGGGGGGGGGGGGTAGTTAAAACAAAGACCGAGGTGAAAACTTTTACTAAGGTGGCCCCTCCTGTGACCTTATTGCACTTAAATATTGGTTATTGTTCCAAGGGGCCCTAAAAATCTATTTAAGTCAAACAGATCTATTGACAAAACTCAAGAATAAGGCTAAAATGTATTTCTTTTCCATCTTTTACAAGGCAGAGTACAATAAAAGCATACAAATCAAATATTTATTTATTTATTCATGACATTTTATACCCCACATTAGCCTGAAATAGACAAGTTCAATGTGGCTTACAAAAAAAATAAGCAAATAAAAAAATGTACAATTTACAATAATTTCATGAAGCAAATTAATACACGTAGTCCAAAGAAGAGCAGAACACACATCCAACACAACAAAAAGGCTATATTTGTGCCAATCTATGAAGACAAAAACTCAAACAAAACTACTACACACCTCAACAAAATCATATTTTAGATTATAAACTGCTCATCACAGCCAAGTGCCTGCTGCCTAAACACCAACAACCTTCAGGTAATCCATGTGCCCTGCAAACAGATGACCCTTTCATCATCTTAAATGAAGCCATATCTGCCTGCCTCCTAATGCTTAAAAGCAACCGACTCTATTCTTTCGGCCATCAGTTGAAAATGTACTTTTTCTGGTCTCCTCTGGTTTAAATGGACAGAATAATGGGTGTGGGGGCAGCCTTGTCGCTGCTAGTACAGTCAATATTTTTGAGTCATAATGGGCAGGGGATTGCTGGTTTTGGATTATGAAGAGATTAACAGCAGCAGCAGGTCAGATATAGCCATTAGCGACTGGAGGTGGGATGGTTTCCCAATGGTTAGAGGTCTAGGTCTCTGTAAGGAGAGTTGGAGGGTACAGGATTGGATGGAGAAATATTGTGAGAGAATTATGATAGTTATAATTGATGTGTGAAAATCAAGGAAATTAACTATGGCATGTTTTTTAATTAACCACCTTTATGAAGAGATTCACCCAAGGTGGTGTACAGCAGGTACAGTTTAACATAAAACTTACAATTTTACTAACAGCATAACAACAGTAAGAATGACCAAATGTAAACATGAATACCATCAATGAGGTAAACTTGGAAATGGCAAATCGGTTGTCATCGGGCAGTCGGGATCTATGGGGGAATTGTATTACTGTCATTGTATGTCATTTTTAACATAGTAGATGACGGCAGAAAAAGACCTGCATGGTCCATCCAGTCTGCCCAACAAGATAACTCATATGTGCTACTTTTTGTGTATACCTTACCTTGATTTGTATCTGTCATTTTCAGGGCACAGACCGTATAAGTCTGCCCAGCACTAACCCCGCCTCTGCCATCCAATCTCAGCTAAGCTCCTGAGGATCCCTTCCTTCTGAACAGGATTCCTTTATGTTTATCCCACGCATGTTTGAATTCCGTTACCGTTTTCATCTCCACCACCTCCTGCAGGAGGGCATTCCAAGCACTCCGTGAAAAAATACTTCCTGACATTTTTCTTGAGTCTGCCCCCCTTCAATCTCATTTCATGTCCTCTAGTTCTAACCGCCTTCCCATCTCCAGAAAAGGTTCGTTTGCGGATTAATACCTTTCAAATATTTGAACGTCTGTATCATATCATCCCTGTTTCTCCTTTCCTCCAGTTCAGGTCCGCAAGTCTCTCCTCATACGTCTTGTAACGCAAATCATTATTGTCAGGAGCTGCTTTGTATCAGAATACTGAAAAGAGCAAGATTATATATTCTGTTTTAAATTTAATTGAAATGGAAGTGGGATGCTTCAATGGTAGGCCACCGAAGACCTATTCCCTGTCAGTAGGACTAAGATTCACCAGCCACTGTTCCATTAACAATGCAAAAAAAAAAAAAAAAAAAAGACCCAAACAAACCCACAACTTGTGGTCTCCCAACATGACTTCAAATCACTGAATTACCTTCCCCCTCCCCCCCCCAAAACATAATAAATTATATAAATGCGTTATAATATTTAGCTTCTGTACACCTCTGAGTGCGCCTTATAAACAATATCCCTGATACCAGAAATAAGTTTTTCAAATAATCCAGTGTTCTTCAGTGCAAGGGGGCTAGTGGTGGCCCCTGGAGACCACTGGAGCAACCCTCATCATCATTCTGGCTTTTTTTCTGCTAAGCTCTGTCTCCCTACAAGCTCATAGCAGAAAGGGGAAAGTGGATGGGAGGAAAAACCACATACTACTACTACTTATTTCTATAGCACTACAAGACTTACGCAGTGCATGCTTCAACCACATGCTTGAAGGACAAGGCATTTCTCAGTAAAGAGAATGTATTTGGAAATGCTGACCTCCTTGAAGATATAGCCAATGAAAAAATTGAAGGCAGGCTGGTGGGGTAGATGTCATTGGTACACACACTGAGCAGTGTCAAGGCTTCACGGTAAGATATTTGAGGGTTCTTCAACTCATTTGGATCCAAAGTGGCCCCTACTTAAATTAGGGAAGACCACTGCCATAGGAATGAAGTCCACCTCAACTGACAGACCCAGCTTCCTAACCCCTTCCTAAGGGACCCTCTCAATTCAGAGCCTACAAGAACACCCATGCAGAGGATCAATGATAGTCTCTTGAGAGGAATGTGGTGAACCACTGGACAGTACGGTTGCTTTTGTCAGTGGGCTTCTCCATGGACATGCTTGGCTGACTTATCCTGCTGTCCATGACGAACTCCTGTTAGAGGTAAGTAACCCCATTTTCCCAAGTTACAACCTCAAAGACAGCTTCAAGTCCCAAGACAGACAGGAGAGTCCTAGATAAGTGGCTCTCTTTGAAATCATCTCCCCTTACGTCCCTACCCGTAACCTCCGCTCTCAAGACAAATCCCTCCTTTCAGTACCCTTCTCCACCACCTCCAACTCCAGGCTCCGTCCCTTCTGTCTCGCCTCACCCCATGCCTGGAACAAACTCCCTGAGCCCATACGCCGTGCCCCCTCCCTACCCATCTTCAAATCAATGCTCAAAGCCCACCTCTTCAATGTCGCCTTCGGCACCTAATCACTACACCTCTTCTCAGAAAACTTATCTACCCCAACTTGACATTTCGTCCTTTAGATTGTAAGCTCTTCCGAGCAGGGACCGTCCTTATTGTTAATTTGTACAGTGCTGCGTAACCCTAGTAGCGCTCTAGAAATGTTAAGTAGTAGTAGTAGTAGTACGGTACATTAGAGCAACTGGATACTTTCTCATCATCATGGGTTTCTTGTAGTAAAGTGCCATAGAGTTCTCCTCTGTAACCTATTTTGTTTAACATTATGATGTTCCCTTTAGGTCATTTGCTGGAATCAAACAGGTTTTCAGCATTCATATATGCTGATGTTATATCCCATTCACCAAAGAATTACATGAGATTGCAAACAAAATCAAAGTAGGTATTGTCTTAATGGAATCCTGGGCTCTTAATTTAAAATTGAAACAATACTAATAAAACAAAATTTATGATAGTAACTATCACCCAATAACCATCTCAAATTTTAAGATAGATAATGTTACTTATTCTTTGGATTCAACAATGAGCAGCCAGAACCTCTCCGAGTTCCTTGAGCACCCTTGGATGTATTCCATCAGGTCCCATAGCTTTGTCTACTTTTAGTTTAGCCAGCTCCTCATGAACACAGTCGTCTCTAAGAATCAGTCCCGGTCTACCATACATCCATCCCCATTTGCATTTGTTTTTTGCGGTCCTACCCCCGGCCTTTCATCCATGAACACAGAACAGAAATAATTGTTAAGCAGTTCAGCTTTATCCTTATCAGCTTCTATATATTCCTCCCCCTCAGCTTTGAGCCTCACAATGCTATTATGGCACTTCATCTTGTCATTTATATATCTGAAAAATGTCTTCTCCCCCAATTTTTGTATCAGCTATCTTTTCTTCCATTTGCCTCTTCGCATTCCTGACAGCTTTTCCAGCTTCTCTTAGCTTTTCTAGGTATTTTTGCCTGTCCTCCCCTTTCCGAGTCATCTTGTAACTTATGAAGGTTAACTTTCTTTCCCACATCTTTTCAGCTACTATGTTCAAGAACCAGAGTGGCCTTCTTTTCCTCTTTTATGTACTTTTCTAACAAAGGTTTATCGCCTTTAAAATAGCTCCTTTCAGTTTTGTCCACTGCTGTTCATAATAAATAAATAAAATATTAGTCTGCAGGTCCACAAATCCTGCCTAGGGCTTCACCTTTTGAAAAGAGTGCAGTTCTTTGAAATACCTGCTCAGGAAGCAAACATGAGTTAAGGGCTGACGACCCCTTACCAAACCACAGCACCACCTCCCTTTCACTCACCACATTCACCACTTACGCTCAACTGTGATGAATGTGTAGATATGAAAAGAACTCTAATGGGGCAGGAAAAAAGAGAGGAAAACAGGACTATTCAAACAAACAAACAAACAAACCAAAAACAACCAACCCCAGAACTTCAGGGACACACATACAATGGAAAACACTAACACCCATCAGAACCTCTGCCCAACGTACAATCCCTTGATGCAGCATAGTGAACACAGTGCAGCCCAGACCTCTGCTGGCAATCAGGAACCCTGCAGATTAACAACACACTCTTGTGTGTTTGTCCAGGCTTCAGAAGGGAGGGGGTCTCATTGCCACCAGCCTGCTGCATGAATTTTACAGTTGACATAGGAACCGTCACTAACTGCAGATAAGGACAAAGAGGATCCAGCCAGTTTGGTTAGATGACATAAGCACCCATAAAAGGTGGTACAATAAATGTGACCCAATATCATCTCCACTTCCCATGTCTTACTTCTGTACCACCTTTAAGGCAGAGATCAGCCCAAGCCAAGACAATTTACAAAATCATCATCTCAACCCACTCCCCACCACATATGCCTAAAATCCGACACCCTCACTGGCTCTCCCATCTTCAACCTTACTTTTTACACACCTAACACACCATCCAATATCCAGACACCCTGCTCTGTTTATTAGCAGCTTTGTAATGCTCCCACAGCCTCTAAAGTTAGAAACAAAGAACTGCAAGGAGGTAAACAGATCTTTTCAGTGGCAGAATTCAGAAAAGACAGGATAAACGCAGAGAATAGCATCAAAGCTAACAACTTTAATGAGAAATGAGCAGGACACTTTCAAAAGAGCCATAGAGGGATGTAACATTGCTCATGTTTGATCTATTCTTACTGTACACTGCCTTGAGTGAATTCCTTCAAAAAGGAGGTAAATAAATCCTAATAAATAAATCAAATAAATGGTGGCAGGTACAACTCTAGATGGAGCATACTGGTCTTTTATTGGCTGTCATTTACTAAAGTTACTATGTATAAAAGGTCCAGCCTCATCACACTCTGAAGTTTGGGTTCTACCCATGTTGTTACCATGCACAAAGCACTCAAGCGGTTGTACTACTCTGCCTTTTGATTGAGCCCCACTGAAAGAATGCCAGCTGGACTGTTCAGAGGGAAGGTCCTCCTCATCACCCTGCTGGATGAACCATTCAGGTCTTTATCTGCCATCATTAACTATGTTACAGGAAAATGCAATGTGTCAGGGCAAGAGACTCAGGTGAGAAGAGGGACGTGTGTCCAGTTACAGGTACCTCGGACAGAGGAACAATTGTACTGGGGAAGCTGAAGAAGCTCCTTTCCTGACTTTTCTCTAACTAGCTGCACACGACCTCTATTACTCAGATTTGGTTTTATATGGAAACAAATACTAGTGAATCAGGAGTATAGCTTATGTATTCTGAACCCAAATATATTAAAGCAAAATGTGTAAGTGTGCTCAGAATTCCAAAGAGTGCCCATGGGGTATAATTATTGGTAAATATTTGAATTCACAAGGGGAAAGTCGCCCATCTAGAACAGCACACGGTAATTCAACACTGAACATACGCATCTTTCACAATCTTTTAAGTGACGCTGTAGGAGTCAACTGAATAGCGTGCGATGATAGAAAAGTGGAGACTCGCCCGTTGTCAGAACATTGGGCACTCGTTGGGTTTCTGAGCACATTTTTTTGTTACGCTATTATGTACAGCTGAAGCAATGGTTTTGTTTTAATTTGTCAAGCAAAACACTCTTTCTCCAGGTCTTCCTTAACAGTTTATGGACTTTTCCTCCAGAAACTTGTCCAAACCTTTAAGCCCATCTACAACAACTGCTTTTTACGACTTTCTCCAGAAACGAGTTCCAGGTGGATGAAGAAATATTTTCTCCTTACATGGGGGTAGATTTCTATAGAAATGATATGTTACCAACAGATCATCGGGAGAGACAAGACAATCCTGGTAGTAGAGTACTATTAAACTGCCTGCAGGGTTTTCCTGGAAGCTATAAGAAAAGCACCTGGTCACAGGTAATGCAGCCCAACTGGGCCAATCTTCTATTCAGCTCTCTTCACACCAGGAAGGGATTTGCAACTGGTGCTAAAAAGCCTGGGGCTCCCTTAGCAGTAGGTAAGAGCTAAGGTCAGATCTACGTTTTAAGCAAAAGGTTTCAGAGACGTTTTAACTCCAGGAACAAAACCCAGACAACCCCTGTAAATAAAAACCTGGAGAAAACAAAAAACAAGTAGCAAAATGCAGCAGTCTCATCTCAGGGATAAAAGGTGAAGATTTCAGTTTTCAAGGAGCAATAAACCGAGGTTTAGCGTCAATTGAATGGAAACGTGGGTGGGTCCCACACCTTATTCCACAAAAGCAATGAACATGTAAAGTACTACAGAAATGAGAGAGACATTTTAATATTTATCCACCATCAGATATGCTACTAGCAGCCTGCAGAGGGAGAAAAAGCAACCGATTAATAACCCCCAGCAGCAATTCAATGAAATGTGGCTTCACATTCCAGCCTTACCTTCAAAATTTCAGAAGGCTTCTGTTGGAAGAAAGTAAAGCCAACCAGGCTATGAACTGGAGGAAGGACAGTTTCTGCTACTGCCATGGTGTGCCCCAAACTTAGCCTTAATTTAACAATCAACTAAAATAAGAAAAACAAATATCAGCCTTTCAGGGTCTGTCCCTATTTGCTGGAAAATTCTGCTGTGGTGTCAATTGTCTAAGACACTTTTTGGATTCTCCATCATGTGACCTCTTCTAGCCTCTCTCCCTCTCTCAAACACCCACACGCTGCTCTGACAGTCCCTTGCCTAACCCGCTGCAGGGTTTTTGCTTTTTGCAAACTTCTTTCCTCCCTTCCTCATTGGTCACTTGCTGGATGGCTGCTGATAACACACATCATTTCTACCAATCAGATTACAGAAGGCAAGTCTGAGTATGTTTGAAAGGTTAACTATATACATTTATAGAAGGTACAAATCAGGAGACACCCAGCCAGTTAGCTTTTCAGGATATCCACCATGAATATGCATGAAGTATATTTGCATGCCTTACTTCTATTCTATATAGACATATCTGATGCATATTCATTGGATGTATCCTGAAAGCTGACTGGCTAGGTGTGTCCTGAGGACTGAACATCAGGTAGAGATAGATACATTCATGCACCTGCTAGCTAATTACTTCTGCCAAGTGACTGCAATTCCTGCAAGAAACGTTCAAGCCTGGTGCATGATGGAATCTGTAGTCCTGCTCCCTTGGCGGGACACAGAAAGCACAGCCTAACCTGAATCACCATCCAGGATCTGGATTTGTTATGAAAGATTTGATTGAATGCAGGGTAGCTGGGTTCCGAAGGCTCACGTGTCCCTATGAGGTGCAAAATCATAAAATTTGGGTGGGTCCCTCAAATCTATAAACAGGTTTTAGATGACAGCACAGGAATGCGAGGCCCATTCAGTCTCTGCTGACCTTCAGGCCTGGTGCAGATCCAAAAGCACAGGCTTTCTGCAGTTCAATTGTCTCCACCATCTCCCTTTCCATGAGGACATGTTTCCTAATGGCAATAGATTGTCAACTGGATCCAGATTTAACTGTCAGGGTTGATCCAGTCCTGAGTTTTCCATGTTGCAGGCAGGGGCCTTGTAGTTTTGCTTTTCTTAGGGAATGTAATAGGGAAATCAGGACTACAAGCCCCTACATTCAATGGGATAAACCCAGGACTGGATCAACCCTGTCAGGTGAATCTGGATCCAGTTGGCAACCCGCTCCAGACACTCATACTGTGCGCCTGTGCTTCTGATTCAGATTCTGAACTGCCTCATCTTCACCCCAGCCCCTTCCCTACGTCTCTAGCCATCTTTCTCCTCTCTCCTTGTGTTCCCCCACCTCCTGCTATATCCAGTATTTATACCAAAAGTATTTTTTGTTTTCATTTCTTCTGTTGGCTCCAGTTCTAATGGAAGGGCAGAATATTTCCTGAGAACACCCAGCTGAAGTCATACACACTGCTTTTCTGATCAAGCACCCATTATAACACCCCCAGGGTCGGTGATACATGCAAGACTTAGTGCAGCATCAAATGGATGGCAGTGGGCACAATCTGACCTCTTTCCATGGTCCCTGATCACTGACCTTTCAGCAATAAGTGGTGCAGGACTGTGGGCAATACAGCAGAGGTGGCGACTGTGGGCCACAGCTCTGCAAAAGCCACAGACATTGACCAGAATTCAGGAGAATGCCTGGGCTCTAATACTGCCTATACCACTGGCCCTCTGCATGTTACATTAGTGGTGAGGCACTTTTAGATTCCCTGGCCTCAGTTTACCCAACTGTGACCAGGTAATAAGAATAACCCTGTCCCTTCTCACTTAGCTAAATGCCCTGCAATCAAGGCAGCAGATTTACAACACATAAACTTTTCCCCATTAGAGCTGAAATAGAAGCTTCAGCCACCACTGGCCCTAACCTGGTATCTTTCTTCAGGGGAGAAATTATCACTGCATTAAATTACAAACCAGAAAGTCTCTTTCAGAGAGTTCACCAACTTAAGGAGCATCTGTAAAGTTGCTGCAGTTCACAGAGTGATACTGATGATAGAGTAGTGGGATTAGAACCAGGGTCTCCATGTGTGACAGTTCTAAAGCTGCACTACCATAATGTGGCATTCATTCAAATCCTAGTTTAAGATGTTAATGTATTATTGTAAAAGCTACTGAATAATAGGAAGATGAAAGAAATAAGATAGAGAGACCCCAAGAGAAGGGGAAAAAGCACAGGACAGAGACACAGTAGAGAAAGGACAGAAGGGAAAAAGAAGGAACAAATGAGATAGAAAAGAGAAACAGAGAGAATGAAGCGCATAAGAGGAGGAGAGGGAGGGGAAAGAAAGAAGATACCATAGGAAAAAGAGACAGAAAGAGAGATGATTTTTATTTTGTTTTGTACATTTTTGGGGTCTGGTGGGTTATTTTATGTTTTTAATATGTTTTTATTTATGATTTGATGTTTGTTTTATTTTCTACTCCACTCTGTACATCTTTTTGTTTATAAAAGCGGACATACTACTACTACTACTAACCATTTCTATAGCGCTACTAGACGTACGCAGCGCAGTACACATGAACATGAAGAGACAGTCCCTGCTCAAAAGAGCTTACAATTAATCAATGATGTCATTAAATTAAAACATGCAGTGCACCAGAGTTTAGATGCTTCTTTTCTGCTGTGTTGTAACTGTAAAATTTATCTGAACCCCTACCTCTCCCCATCCCCCCCCCCCATCCTGTTTTATCTGCTTAGAGTTCTTCTTTCACAGGGAGCTGACCTGCATTTTTAAAGGCAAAAGAAACAGGCTCAGTATTGAGAACGCTGCGTCGGTTCATTTCGAGGAAAACCACGGAGGACTGCTGGAGATTACAAGACCCCCAGACCTTATCAAGGACCCTCAGGAGCAGCAGTCTGGGAGCAGGAGGTCCAGATAGTGCCAGCGCAACTCACTGCTGGAGCAGAGATAAAGCACCCCTACCAGTCTGCTGGGAGACAGACACCTAACCGAGTCACACATGGCTCCTTTCATACAAACCTTTTCCAAAAGGCTTCATAGGTAAAGAACAGGGCATAATAATACATTAATTTGCATTACATTAAATAAGAATGTGGGTAGCAGTCTGTGCCACCATCAAAATATGGATCAAAGCAAATGCAGACAAATGAGAAGGGAGAATGGAAGGAGAAAAGATGCATTTTCTAATCAGAATGTGGAAACGGGGAGGGGGTCAGGCATGACATTCTTGAGGTTTTATGATTTTTTAGCAGAGGAGATGGCAGACCCCACATGCTTTAAGTGGCTTTACTGGAGGTTACATAGCGAGAGTGGCAAGATTTGAATAAGGATCTGGAGGTTTCACAGCTCTGGGCTCTCGGTCCTACACAGATGCCTTTACATAAGAAGCTATACTGTCTCAGAGAGCGGCCATTCCACTTTTTAGTGGCAATTCCAAAACTACTGCGTATCCCGCAGTACCGCCTTTCTTTGTTATCTGCGGTAAGCGTGCGCTAAATGCTTACTGCAGCTTAGGAAAATGACCCCTAAGTTTTTACGTGAGGCAATAGGGGGGTTAAGTGATTCCCCCAAGGTCACAAGGAAACACAGTAGAGTGAACCCTGGTTCTCCGTCTGTTGCACTAAGCATTAGGCTGCCCCTCCATGCCAGGTGACATTCCAGAAATGCTTTGACAAGACCAGGTTCAGGAAAGTCAGGGTTGGCCTTTGGGGAGTGATTAGAGAGAAGCTGAATGCCTCTTGCAACCTGGCATATTTTGCCAATGTGCCCCATTCCAGTAGGAATATTTTAGGCCAGCCAGTCTTGGATGTCTGACAACCCCACCCTGGGGCATTATGAGACCTGCAGCACTCCTTTCAAAATGGGTAGAATCAGGGATTATAAATACTGTATCACAGTGCTCTTGGGATAAGGCTGACAACGGAATCCAGATTATTAAAATGGATTTGGGGAAAATCCACTGCTTATATCTAGGATAAGCAGCATAAAATGTATTGTACTGTTTTGGGATCTTGCCAGGTACTTGTGACCTGGATTGGCCACTGATGGAAACAGGATGCTGAGCTTGATGGACCTTCGGTCTGTCCCAGTATGGCAACACTTATGTTCAAATTTGCAGGACAGGGTTGACCCAGTCCTGGATTTATCCCTGTTGCATGCTGGGTCTTGTAGTCTTGCTTTTCTTAGGGAATGCTATGGGGAAATCAGAACTGCAAGTCCCTGCATGCAACAGGGTAAACCCAACACTGCATCAACCCTGTCCTGTGAATCTGAATCCAGTTGGCAGCCTTACCTTGTCCTTGCAGAGCTGCCAAGTTCCCCATTCCAGGAGGGAGACTTTTTGTCCGATCCTGGTTTTAAACATATCCCAAAGCAGTGTAGGACTTGTAGTCCATGATTCTATCCATTTAAATCAGGGTTGCGAGTCCCATAATGAACCAGGATGAGGTTGGCAGAAATCCAGGACTGGCCAAAACGTCTACCTCCTGGAATGGGTAACTTGACAGCTCTGTCCTTGGGACATAAGTTGGAAGCTATGCTGGAGCCTCCTTGCAACTTTCATGCACATTGTTATCACAAGTGTCTCCTTCAGCCTCCCCTGCTCCTGAGAAACTCCCAGCCTGAGAGCTAGAAGCAACACTCCTGTCACCTTCACTTTCTTTCTCTAACTTTAAAACTAGGAAAATGAGGTCTAGATGTACTAGAGGTGTGAAAGACCAAGCCTCAGATGAGACACAACAGTGCTGTTCCACACTCTGGCAGTGCATGTGCATGTGATGTCAGGCATCCGGTAGAGCAGGCAGGCTCCTCCTAGCTCACACTCTTCCCGCGTGCCTGCTCCTCAATCAGATGCATGGTCAGCAGGAAGGTCAGCAGTAGGCCTGGCCACTCTGCCTGAACCACACCGCCCTCTCTGTGACACTCACTGCAAGGTGAGGAGAACTGAGAACTGGTACCACGTGGTCCTGGGATGCCAAGCAGAGCCCTCTTGTTTATTCACAGCCTGGCCACTGTGTTTTGAAAGAACATGACAGTCAGTAATACTTCTTCTTCTGCATCTTCTCCCTTTTTCGCTCCATCAGATTTCTATGATTTTACCTGTTATTCCTGGAATACACTTTCTGAATGAGTTCATCATGCTCCCTCTGATTAAAATCCAGTTTAAACTCTCATCTTCTTGAGGCTGCTTTTGAATCGTAATCCCCTTACTATAATAAATGCATTTCCTGTAGACTCCCATTTGACAGGTATAGTTGTCTCCATGGAGTAGGGACTTTTATGTCTCTGTACATTAGAAATACTTTACAAAGGTCGGAGGAGGAATCTCAATACCTGCCAGCGTGAGGTTTCAGAGTTATTGACAGAGAAATCTTCCCTGGGGGGACAAGAGAAGAGATGTCTTGTTCTTGATACAACTATCCAAGTAGACAATAATTTTTCCTGCACTTCTGCTCCTTGGGCTGGCAGCTGCTTGGCACTCTGTGGAGGCACAGTTTACAGTCTCGGAGGACAGAGACATTGCCATGGTACAGTTTTGGCTTCCAGAGGGAAGTCTCTTCAATGGTGGGGTTCCTTGCTGGGTAGTTGTGATTAAAACGTTTCTGATGCTCTAGTACCAGTAGAATCCAGTTCTGACTGAAACACAATAACATAGAAAATGACACAGATAAAGACAATATGACCTATCCATTCTGTCCATCACACCAACTACTAATCTCTACAATCCCTTCCTCTCCCTCAGAGATCCTGTGTACATAGAAAATGACACAAAGACCATACGATCTATCCAGTCTGTCCATCTACACCAACTATTAATCTCTAGAATCCCTTCCTCTCCCTCAGGGATCCTCTGTACATAGAAACAGAGAAAATGACACAAAGACCATACGACCTATCCAGTCTGTCCTTCCACACCAACTACTAATCTCTACAATCCCTTCATAGTAACATAGTAAATGACGGCAGATAAAGACCTGTACGGTCCATCCAATCTGCCCAACAAGATAAACTCATTTTACATGGTATGTGATACTTTATATGTATACCCGAGTTTGATTTGTCCTTGCCAGTCTCGGGGCACAGACCGTAGAAGTCTGCCCAGCACTGGTTTTGCTTCCCAATTATCTTCCTCTCCCTCGAAGATCCTCTGTACATAGAAACATAGAAAATGATACAAAGACCATAAGGCCTATTCCAGTCTGTCCATCCACAGCAACTACTGATATAAATAAAGAAAAAAATTATATTTAAATTACCTTCCCCCCACTTCTGGGGGGGAGGCTGTTGTCAGCATCAGGAGAGTGCCAGACGTCTCAGGGGGAAGAGGAGAGGGTGTAGAGCCCCATTATGCAGGCTGCTGGCTCTAGGAGGAGACAGCAGCGGTGAGGAGGGACTGGGAAAGCAGCTGCCCCCCCCCTCCCCCCCCCCCCCGCAAACCCAGAAGTGCTTCAGATTGCACTCCAGGCTATTGGGTGGGGGGGGGGGGGGAGAAAGAGCAGGAGACATGGTGAATCTTGACAGTTCTGGAAGTGTAATACACTACATCACTAGGGGGTTTACATTAATCTATTTTCCTCTCCTTCAGGCAGACCATGCTTAGAACAGCTGTTCTGAAAAAGGGATGATCCTGCTACGAAATGAAGCAAGGTCAGGTACCTGGATATTAGAATGTAATGATTAAACAGTAGCATAATAGTTAAAGCAGAAGCTACATATCAAGGGAACCAGGTTCAAATCTTACTGCAGCTCTTTGTAATATTGGGCAGGTCACTTATCAAGTAACCAATTACAAAATCATGAGCCCTACAGAGACAGAAAAATACCTTCCTGAATGTACACGGCTTTTACAAGTGGTCAGCTAAGAAATTAAACACACACGCTGAAGCTGATTTGATATTTATTAATAAAAGTAGAGGCAGTGCATACGGATCTCTCTCATGAATATCCAGTGAGGGTATCCTGAAAACCTGACTGGCTGGAGTACCTCCAAGGCCAGGTTTGGGAACCACTGGCCTAGAAGATGATGGCTAATGCAACTTTATGTCCATAATGGCCGCTGGGTTACTTTTGTAATCACCCTTGGAAGTGCAGGAATACCGGTTTTAAAATCATCCCCAAAGAGGGTAAGAAAAATGAGATCGCAATTTTAACATTTACTTCATTATGTTTGATAAAGAAGGGTAAAGTGAAAGAGACAGTCTGTTGGGAGGGTTAGGGACGAAGTTTACAGTCCTTTAAATAATCTCTCAGAGACTCCAAACTTTTTCATTGAAACAGTCTTGCTCGTAGTTGTTTGCACAATGGCTGTTTTTTTTGTTGTTGTATCTATCTATCTATCTATCTACCCTATATAATAATTCTCACCTCCAACGTTCTATCTTGCTGCCTGTGTCCGTGGCTTTCTTCCGAGTTGGGCTGCTAGGCTCCGTAGATCAGGCTGACATCACATGCAGCACTGACCAACCGCATGACAGCAGCACGAGGCCCCGCCCCTGCTGCCACACCCCTCATCCAAGGTTACCGCCACCGCGCTCACCCCTCCACCCCACCCCCCAAGGTTGCCACCGCTCCCCCCTCCACCCGCCACAAGGTCGCCACAGCTTCCCCCCTCCACCCCCCCAAGGTTGCCGCCCAGGCCTAGCCACTTTCCCTCCAGGCCCGCCCACCCAACACAGACCTGCCAAGTCTCCCGCGAAACATGCGGCGCCAGCTCCCATTTCCGGCCACTGCTGCTTCTCCTGTTCAGCAGCAGCGACTGCTACAAAAACAAAAACAGCTATTTAAAGCTCCAAAAATGTTTTTAAAAAGCAAGCGCGGCACCGCAGGCAGCCATCAGGCAATGGCTGTCGGCTCTGCAGCCGCTCCTCTCGCCTCTCACGTCACTGCCCCTGGAGCAGACCCCGGAGGAGCACAGCGACGTAAGAGGCGAGAGGAGCGGCTGCAGAGCCGACAGCCAATGCCTGATGGCTGCCTGCGCGCTTGCTTTTTAAAAACATTTTTGGAGCTTTAAATAGCTTTTTGTTTTTGAACCGGCCGCTGCTGCTCAACAGGAGAAGCAGTGGCCGGAAATGGGAGCTGGCACTGCGTGTTTCATGGGAGACTTGGCAGGTCTGTGTTGGGTGGGCGGGCCTGGATGGAAAGAAGGGGATAGAGAGAGAGACACAAGATGGAAGAATCAGGAGAGGGGGTAGACGGCTGGAAGGATGGGGAGAGAAAGAGGGAAAACAGATGGAAGGATGGGGAGAGAAAGGGGGAGATAGATGGAAGGGTGCAGAAAGAAAGAGGGGAGACACTGGGAGGGGGTCCTGAGACCAGAGGGGGGGGGGGGGGGGAGGGGGTCCTGAGACCAGAGGGGAGGGGGTCCAGAGACCTGAGGGGGGGGAGAGGGAAGGTATCTCTGTCACACACACACACGCTCTCTCTCTCACAGTCAGTGTCTTTCTCTCACTCTCACACACTCTATGTTCCACACTGTATCACATTCACTATGTGTCACAGTCACTCTCAAACACTCTCTCGATCTTATACACTCTCTTGGTCTCACAGAGAGTCTGTGTATCATACACATACTGTCACACTCTGTCTCACACACACTCTCTCCCATAGACACACTGGCACCCACACTCACTCTCTTTCACACACACACTCACACACTCTCTCTCACAGTCAGTCTCACACACACACTCTCTCTCTCAAACATACACACTCTGAAGAAACCTTGCTAGCGCCTAACCTTGCTTTTGGCGCCTAACCATCTTCCCCATTCCTGATACCTACACTAACTACATAGCTTATTACCTTTAGATTGCAAGCTCTCTTGAGCAGGGACTGTCCTTCCCCTTGTCTAAACTTGTACAGCGCTGCGTAACCCTGGCAGCGCTATAGAAATGCTAAGTAGTAGTAGTAGCGCCCGTTTCATTTGTGTCAGAAACGGGCCTTTTTTTTAACTAGTGTATATATAAAATAGTGTTTAACTTTGATATATGCTCTACGATTCTGTAAACTTTGTCTCTGATTGTTATGCTCACATTTAAAAGAGTTGCCAAAAGTGAGCTCGCAGACCCATGTGCTTTCCTCCTAATTCTGCGACCCCGTCGGCGTCAGAGGAAAACGCCTCCTCTACGCAGCTAATGTTGGGTGGAACTGGCGGTGGGGGGGAGGACAGGCAGGTTACCTCCTTTGTGGTGGAGGAGGAAGACCGGCCCGGCACACGCCTCCTGCAGGCAACCAATCAGAGCGCAAGATACTAGGCGGGGCGGAGCCGAGGGGAAGATAGCCTGAGTGTGGCGGAAGTATAGTAGTGCCTGATTTTTTTTCTTTCTTTCAGGGAGGAGATCGTGAGGTGTAACACAGGTAACAGTGTTCAAGCCCTTCCAACTCATTTTTATTTGGTTCAGGTCTCTGCAGCCCTCCAGAGCTCCCAGGAGTTCCTTTGCCACACTCAAGATGGAGTCAGCAGCCGGGCCACTTGGGGAAAGCAGGGTGAGGGGTCACGCGGGGCACAGTTCAGCTGCTGTTGCACGGTGTTGAGCACAGTCGTAGCCCTGCACGATTCTCGAGGTAATTCTTCGGTGGGGAGGGAGATTTCTCCTTACATTACAGTCCCGGGGATCGCTAGAATCGCCTGGAGTTACACACACGTCTCCTTTTCTAACTCCAGCCCTCGACCCCTGCAGGATCTAGTCTTTAAACAGAGGGCAAGGGACTGATAGTTCTAAGGTGTCATTTTTCCTTCCAGCTCTGATTTACAGATCAATATGTGTAACAGGACTGGTATCGGCTTTATGACCTGAAGTTATTTGGCAGCCTTTCTCCTTCTAGGGGGAGGGAGGTCTTATCTGCGCTCTCTGAAACCCTGTGCTTAGCAGGGTTTTCTGGCCCAGTTGCTGCTATCCCTTGCCTTTCTGCTTGGGCATTAAAGCTGCCTTCTTTGATTGCTTCCACAGTAGGAAATAAACCATGATGTCCTTAAGCCATGCAACTCTGAAGTTTCTAAGTCGTGCCAGCAATAGTGTGGCAGTGAGTGCCATCAGGACCCAGGGCACAGCCACCTTGCAGAAAGGTCAGTGATGGGCACTATGGCAAGAGAAAACTTCTCTGAATTCAACTTCTTAAATCATTTTATTAAGATTGGCAAACCAGGGATCATGGGCTACCTTCTATCAGTACAGGAATGGGACTGCACAGAACGCCCAAAGACAGGCAGGCAGCCAAATGGGGACCCCGTTACCTCTGAATTTAAAGGGCATGTACCTTTCCAATAGCTAGGAGCCAACTTTTCCAAACGATCGGGGGGGTGCTAAAAGCAGAACAATCTCCCCCTCTCTGGACACAGCGAAGGAGCTTGCTCAGTATTAGGGAATTGGTTCCTGTGTAGTCTCTGGAATTCAAGCCTCCATTCTCCTAATCCATCATGTGATCTGGGACAGGATGGGCCAAGATAAATCAGTCCTGTCATTCATGTTCTAACTGCAAGTATTTTGCAGTTAGAACATGAAGTCAGTTTGCTGCATTTCTAAAGGGGACACCAGGATTGGAGAATTCCTACTGTACTCCTTCTTGGCAGACTGGCAAATTGGGGGGGGGGATAGATGTGTACATTGTTGTTAAGGCCCTGATACCTAGAAGAAAGCTATTCTGAGGGCTTCCTGTAGACTTGTTTTCCACTGGGTTGCAGGATTAAGAACCGTATGATGATCAAACGTGTGCCAAAAATGTAAGAATCAAATAGCATCATGCATTAAAAAGGAAGGAGACTTAGGAATAAGACCATCAGAGTTCTGACAGTATTTATTTTTCTCTCCCAGCCCCCCGCATACAGTTTGACTGGCGGGATCCTTTGGCACTGGACAGTCAGCTGACTGAGGAGGAACTCCTGGTCCGGGACACGTTCCGTGCATATTGTCAGGAGAAACTGATGCCACGAATTCTCATGGCAAATCGCAATGAAGGTGTGTTGCTACCTCCACAGTGGCAACATGTGTTTCAGGCCAGGCAGGCTTCCCCTTCAGGGGTATGCTTTAGTTACAGGACGTAAGCAGGAGTTAGCCTCAAGTTCACATCAGTATTATTATATCTCCAGCTATTGCACAGCAGGCTTCCACGTCTCTGATGACTGAATGGATTGTAATAATAATATTTCTCATGTTTATAGCACTGCTAGATGTAAACAATGCTGTACAGTGGTGATGAGCATTGATTAGCACGTGTTCTGTTCCTCAGTGCACTTTAAAAAATAGTGCCTGCTAAATCAATTTAACCTATGAATTGACATTTTATATATCATCTTGTTGTGTGCATTAAAGAGTTTGAATATATGTCAAAACAATTTTATTAAACAATATGTGATGTGAACTGAAAAAATATGAGAAAATTTATGAACATTCCAAAACTGAAAGTCTGTTCGTGCATCTTGAGTGATAAGTACTCAGTACATCTAAACTCCTGTCCCCAAACACCTACAATATAAGTGGCAGCAGACAATACTTTGATTTGGCCAAGGTTGCAAGGAGAGTCTATGGCAGAAGCCAGATTTGAGCTCTGGCTTGGCTTGGCTGATTTTCAGCCCATTGCTCCAACCAGCAGACCACCTTGTTTTCCTCGCACTCTAACCCTCTTGCTGTGAGAGCCAGAGATGAACTGGGGGGGGGGGGGGTCATCTTGTAAATTGGAGTGGAGGAGTGGCCTAGTGGTTAGAGCCCTGGTCTTGCAATCCAGAGATGGCCAGTTCAAATCCCACTGCTGCTCCTTGTGGTCTTGGGCAACAAGTCACTTAACCCTCCATTGCCTCAGGTACAAACTTAGATTCCAGGAACAGGAAAATACCCAGTGTACCTGAATGTAACTCACCTTGAGCTACTACTGAAAAAGGTGTGACCAAAATCTAAATAAATAAAATTGGATAGACAGTCTTTCTCTGTTATCAAATTCCTGTATTTAGAAAACATTAGAATCAGATGTGTGCTGTAATTGCTGACTTTTTTGCTTACAGTATTCGACAGAAGTATTTTATTGGAGTTGGGTAAGCTGGGAGTGCTTGGATCCACTATCAAAGGTAATTTTAGAGAAGAGAATCAGGATGATAATGCAGTGAGCTAATTTATTATTGAGCAGGAAGGGGAAGTGGGTTAGTAGAAGCATGTTTGATGCTCTACACTGACATATCATTGTGTGACAATGATCCTTACAGTCTGTCCCTGTGAGTTTGAGGTGTGACTTCTGGCCCATTTGAACTGTAGTTGGTTGGGGAGGGTTTTGAAATGCTGATTATGGTGCATCCCTAGAGCCTGCGTTTTGGGATTATTATTGACGCCCCCTCTCCATTATCTTGCAAGAGAGATGCTGTAAAGGCATTGTGATAAGCTAGAAATATATAGGGGGTAATTGTATAACAGAGTTTGTATATATAGACAGATGATAAGAGCATATTTTGTAAAGAACTTTCTTTTGCAAATGGATGAATACAGGCATAAAGGGTTAGGCATGAGCCATAGAGATAAATCTGTCACTTCCAGTGTCTATAAGTGCCATTTGTGTGAGCCCATCCATGCGTAGGTTTGCATTGGTTTGTGGTGTTGGAACAGAATTAACTTGAGTATATTCGGGCAATTTGGGGTAGAAATGTCAACAATAAATAAATACATTACTTTGTAACCTCTAAGATCACGTTATGATGGTGAATGCATTTGGTTTTTGCTTTTTCAGAAGGCTGTTTTTTGTAGCATGTCGACCCTCCTGCATCTTCCCCCCTCCCCCCATTTTGCACCGTAAGTCTTGTATAACCCTCTCTTCTACTGTCTGCAAGGTTATGGCTGTGCAGGAACATCTTATGTTGCATACGGACTGCTAGCCCGGGAGATTGAGAGAGTAGACAGCAGCTATCGGTCCGTGCTGAGTGTCCAGTCCTCCTTGGTCATGCATCCCATTAACGCCTATGGAACGGAGGAGCAGAAACAGAAATATCTCCCAAAACTGGGTGAGTGTGTTCAGTGGCGATTGGAAATGGAGGGCATGATCAGAGCCAGGCTGTGATAGTATGCTTGGAAAGGTACCCTGTGTAATTTCAGATGTGGCATGTACTATTCCGTGGGGATGTTGGTTTCTTTTTTAATTTCATTCACCACTTAATACAACAATTGAAACAGCCATCAACAATTAAAAAATAACAACTGCCTTGCAAATAAAGAATCCAGCAAACAAATACCCCCCCTCCCCTTTTCCAATTGGCCTTTGGGGATAGGAGTCAGACTTGAAGCGTTCTTGGAGGTCTTGAGTTGTTTGTTCCTTTGGATATTGCCGGTTCACTGTGTCCCTGCTACCCTCTCCTTGCCCTATGCCTCTGCTTGTCGTTTCCTCTTTCTTGTCTAGAAATGGCGTTCCTTTGTGCATCTCTGATTTTTATTTATTGCAAAATGCCTCACTGTTCTAATAAACCATAACCACCATGGCTTCACGCCAAATGTGGAGATCTTTAAGCTTCAGTACTATTAAAACTAAAAATACCTTTCTTTCCAAACACCAGTCGCTAGCCGGGCTTCATCCATGAAGTCTCAGTAATTCAAGATCCAGCTTCTAGTGCAATGTGATATTGGGTGCCAGACAGGTTCACACATTTTCTGGTAATGTCTCCACCTGGCCAGGTGTTGTCTGCCAATTTGTAGCTTTTCCATAATTATAAGTTCATATAATAAATTCCGCCACTGAGTAAGATTTGGAGGATTCTGTTGTCTCTGGTTGAGGTAAAATAATCATGTAATAAAGTAAACCTCTCTCACTCTTACTCGTGGCTTGGGTTAGAGTCGCAAACTCAGCAAACAGAAGGGAATCAGTTTTAATACATGACCAGCCTTGCTACTGCTACACAGGAAATAAGATGGTTTGTCTAACTGGATTTGCAAAGCTAGCCCTTCCGTACAGTTGCATTACATTGTACATGGCATTGGTGGGGGGAGGAAGAGCTGGGTTCCAATCCCTGCCCCTTGGGTTGCCTAAGTTTGAAAGTGCAAATAGGTGAGAAGGAGCAAAGAGGAAGACTATGATGGTGCAAGGCGAGAGGCAAATTATTTTTCTGATTTAAAAATCACATTAAAAACAGGCACACCTCAAAAAATATATATAGTTGACTTTCAGATGCCACCAGGGAAGTAGACCTTCAGGCACTGGCTAGCATCATGTATTAATTTCCTCATTTTATTTCTCATCAGCAAAGGGAGAATTGGTCGGCTGCTTTGGTCTGACAGAGCCAAACCATGGAAGTGACCCTGGGGGAATGGAAACAAAAGCCTGTTTCAACCCATCCAGCAAAACTTACATGCTCAATGGCTCTAAGACATGGTGAGAGCAGAGGCAGGGCTATAAATATTTTCAGAGTACAATGGTCTGCGTAACTGCAATGCTCCTGGTTCGACAGCAGAAGCAAATCCTCACTGCTGCCTTCTGCTTCTTCTTCCTAAATCCCAGGATCACCAACTCTCCCGTAGCAGACATCTGTATTGTGTGGGCTATGTGTGAAGATGGGAAGGTGAGAGGGTTTATCCTGGAAAGGGGAATGAAGGGACTCTCTACCCCGAAAATCGAAGGGAAGTTCTCGCTACGGGCCTCTCCCACCGGCATGATCCTGTTGGAGGATGTGGAAGTGCCAGAGAAGAACCTGCTGCCAAACGTCTCGGGACTTGCTGTAAGCTTCCCCACATCTTTTAAAAAAAGCAAATGCTGGCTGGCTTCTCCAAGAGAATTCAGAATGTGATGTCCCAGCATCAGTGTGTTTGTAGGCTGAATGCTGGTGTGAAAATCAGTATTCTTGTCAGCTGTTATTGTCAGGGCAGGATCAAGGCATAGACAAACTAGGCAGTTGCCTGGGACCCATTCAGCTGTGTAATTCACTGGCTCCCAAGGCAGATTTTTGCCATCATTCCCCACAGAAGTCTTGTCTATTCTTTCCCACCCCCTGGGCATTGGCCATTTCCTCCTTTCCCAATTTTTCTCTGCAGTCAGAATCAGGCAGGGCCCCATTTACAGAAGCTTTAAAATGTACTCATGTGCATTTTGCTTAATTAAATGTTGAGGGTTTCTTGATCTGTCTTGCAGGGTCCGTTTGGCTGTCTGAATAATGCGCGCTATGGTATTACCTGGGGAGCATTAGGCGCTGCTGAGTTCTGTTTGCAGACAGCCAGGCAGTACACCTTGGACAGGTGAGGTATTCAACCTGATATTTCTGAAGCTTGACAGCTCATGCACTTTGTAAATCTCTTTTCTCATTAAAAAAAATGAATAAAAGTTTGGTACATAAAGGGGTTGTAAGGCAGGGGAGCCTCTTGCCTGTTTAAATCACCTGTACCTTCCCATCTGCTGGCTTAACCGACCCTGCACGTCTGGTTAGTGCTGGGGTCTGTGGGCAGAGCTGGAGGAGTGGCCTAGTGGTTAGGGTGGTGGACTTTGGTCCTGGGGAACTGAGGACCCTGAGTTCGATTCCCAGCACGGGCAGCTCCTTGTGACTCTGGGCAAGTCACTTAACTCTCCATTGCCTGCCGCATTGAGCCTGCCATGAGTGGGAAAGCGCGGAGTACAAATGTAACAAAAATAATAAATAAATAAATAAATAAATTTAACTGGTGAGTGGCAATATTCAGTCCACCGACCAGCTAAGTAAGCGGATAAAGTTAGGACAGTAAAAAAAAGCTGCCAACCTAACTCCGCACTGTCTGGTATGCGGTTCACTTCCAGCTGGCCACTGTAACTGGATATTCAGTGCCAAAATCTCCGGGCTCAGTTCAGCCCACAGCTGTCAAGAACTTAAAAACCACTGACTGCTGGTAGCTGATATTACCCCCAAAATCTTTACCCACTGGATCCTGCCACATCTGAAATTCAGCAGCTGCTTGTGGTTATTGTAACCTTTGAATGGTCTTTGGGACTTTTATTTACCCACCCAAGGAAACTGTCAAAGACCTTATGTGCAGTAAACTTTCATTTAGCTGCTGTGATATCTTTTGATGGTGTTTTTATCTGTGTATTGCTGCCACATTGAACCTTTACTGGCCTCCGCACCCAAATTGTAAGTGAGAGCTTGTAACAAGTCTTTCATAAACAGTTAGCATAACATGACCTGGCAAGTAATGACTTCCACCAAAACTTGATACTTTATTTTTTTACATATATTGTTACGATTCCTGACTCTCTTTCCCTTTAGAATTCAGTTTGGTGTCCCTCTGGCCAAAAATCAGCTGATCCAGAAGAAGCTGGCAGACATGCTAACAGAGATCACCCTGGGATTACAAGCTTGCTTGCGATTAGGTCGCCTGAAGGATGAAGACAAGTATGTGCTGTATTTTTATATAGTTTAGAGAAAAGAGAATGAAGATGATGGTAAATTGCATCGTGAGGCACCCTGCAGTGATGAAAATGAGCAGGAAGGATGGGTGGGTTAGTAGAAGCATGCGCAGATGGTTTCCTTCAAGTTTCTAGGTATTCCTACCATCGACATATTGTGTAAAAATGACCCTTATAGCTTTTGTCTGCGTGTTTGAGGTGCAACTCCCATCCGCAGTTCTCTCTCATTTTTACTGGCCCATGTGCATGGTGTAGCCGATGTTCACGATAAAGAAAGCCAGCAAAACTTGTGTGTGCACAGTTGCTAGGCATGTGCATTCCCCTTCTGACCCGTGTGCACGTGCCCACGCTTACAGCTTAGAGGGAACACGGCCCCCAACCCACAGCTGCTCACTTCACCAAGTATGGCTATGAAACTGGAGAAAAGCTTACGATAACGTTCTTCTCAACTACTGCTGGGATTTCATGAGAGTCAAAATCCTTAAAATTAAGTGAAAAATATTAGGCGGCATTTCAGTCATGGGGATAGAAGCTGTACTTTCAGTGAATTGTGTGCATGGTATATGAGTAATGCTTTCCCCTTGAGTGGCATTAAAATATTGAGAAGCATCTTGGATTTGGGAAGGGACGGAGGAAGACTCTCTTGCGGTTTATTGGTGTACTTGCCATACGTTATTGAAAGGATAATGGTTTGTGTTCTTTTTGCATCTTTAAAATAACAGAAAAAAAATATTCACGAGCAGTTATCCAGCCCGTACTACCTCTGAAGGCATAACTACTTTTTAACAATCTGAAGCACTTAACTTGGGCCCTTAGCTAACCAGATATTTATTTTAAAATGAGGTTTGGGGACGGGGCAGAAGTGGCATTGAAAGTTATCCATTCAGCAGCCAAATTTAGCTTTTGAACAGTTAATTTACGTGTTTTCAGTACAAATACACAAACAGCAGGTATAGCTTTTATAAATAAGTTAAATTTCCATTTAAAGTTATACACAGACTTTCAGTGGAGCCACTTGTAGGGATAGCACAGTTAGAAATCCATATAACTATAAACAGTTATATCTATTTAAAATGATACATTCGGCCTGCTGCTGAATATTTATCTCATTGTTTCTGTGAAATCTGAAGGCTTGGTATTTAGTCCTGCAAGTCTGTGTAACTTTCAGTAAGCCATTGAACCTGTTGTGCACCAAAGAAGCTCTTCTGGAAAGGAACCTTTTGTAAGCAGTTGCTTTTTATTTCCCAATAGCCTGCTGTGAATAAGAAATCTTTTTCTCTGTAATATTGGTGTACCCTCCTCCCCCCCCCCCCCCCCCCCCCCCCCCCAGGGCCACACCTGAGATGATCTCCATGCTGAAGCGAAACTCCTGTGGGAAAGCACTGGAAATAGCCCGCCAGGCACGGGATATGCTAGGTGGCAACGGGATATCCGATGAGTATCATGTCATCAGGCATGTCATGAACTTGGAAGCCGTGAATACCTACGAAGGTAATATTACAAGGTTTGCTGTGGATATTGAACTGCAAAGAGTAAGCACAAAGAACTAAAAGAACAAGAACCTATAAAAAAAAAAAAAGTATTTAAAATCAATATTTAAAATAGCAGCACCTAAAAAGTAAAAGGCACACGTATTAGCTATAGTTAATCAAACAGCCACTTTCTTATTGATGCCCTTTTATGCTTAAGGTCATTAAAAAAAAATCTACAATTCGTAAAGGTATCACCTGCTTTCAGGAGAGCATATACCCACACGTCTGGAGAGATACTGAGGAAGGCATGGTTTCCTTTAATAGCAAGAGGATGGAAAGCAAATATTGTACACCTTGGCTGAGAATAGCAATGAAATAAGTTTTTTGTGTATTTCAAAGGTAGCAGGAGATGAGGGGAGGGGAGGGGAGGGGAGGGAAGGACCGACCTTTATCTGCTGTCAGCTTTGAAAGTGGCTGGAATCCTGGTAACCAGCTGATAAGCTGCCCTTGGTTTCAGTTTCTCTTATAAGAAAAGTCAAAAGCTAGATGAAATTCAAAAATGTTTGATAGAATATAACATTTCCATTATTTCTTAGTGTTCCCGTAAAGATTTGATTTTTAGTACCTTGAGCATGTAAGCACATTTTTGGACTAGCTAGAGCTATTAAAGTACCTGTGGACTCTGCCCCATTTCCTGTAATTAGCTTTATTTCATGCCATACGATGCTGACATTAGTCTTGGCAGCCACTGCTATGAAGTACAGAATATAAATAGTAGCAAGTTTTGAAGGCTGGCCAGAGGTGAACTGTAAAAACTTAAAAGGACTAATCTTTTCTTTTTTTTTTTTTTTCTTTATTCTATTCTGCTCTTCTTAGGCACACATGACATTCATGCCTTGATACTTGGGAGAGCTGTCACAGGACTTCAGGCGTTCACCACAGGGAGCTAAAAATTGTATTCATGAGAGGAACAAGCTTATTGTACAGCACCTTTTCAAGAGACTGAAAACCCTTTATTTGGAAATCCAAATCCAGGAGCTGCTGCTATTTAAAACAAGACGATGGGATCCAGTGTACAGATGCCAGAAAATTTCT
Organism: Microcaecilia unicolor; assembly: GCF_901765095.1. NCBI lineage: Eukaryota > Metazoa > Chordata > Amphibia > Gymnophiona > Siphonopidae > Microcaecilia > Microcaecilia unicolor. The sequence goes on along the minus strand of NC_044033.1, from coordinate 197,327,850 downwards.
ACAAAACAGCGTGCAGGGTGAACAGTGGCTTTGAAGATTCGTAGGATCCTATTTATCAAGCTGCATCAGGTGTTGAACATGGAGCAACGCAGCAGGGAATTAAACGCCTATTGTGGAAATTAATATTGGAGGGGTGGCCTGGATAGAGAACTGTAACAACTTCCACCTTGATTGCTAGCTCAGGAGATCAACGCAGTGTATTGTTTAACTATATGTCCAGACTTGGAGCTGACTGCATTTGACATTTTTGGCTGGGCCATTAGGGGGTGGTAGTACTGCATTATCTGCATTTCCAAAGTGCTGGGAGTGCTGCCAACGGTTAACTTTGGCTGTTAAATGCGAAATCCATGATACGGTGCAGTGACACATGTTAGCTGCAAAATGTTAGCACAGCTTAATCAATATGCTCATTACTGGTGTACATAAAGAGGGTTATTTATCTCCTGAGTTCCTGGCTTCTGTTTACATATATTTGAAAAGATTGTGGAAAAAAAAAATTAAACTGACGAAGCAAAAAGCCTCCATTAAAATGGCCATTAGTTTTAATCATTATGAAAAATAGGAAAGATTGGAGCAGGATTTTAATAAGTGAACCAGTACGTTTGAATTAGACCCCGAGTAAGATCTTTTGCTGTGATAACTCTAAGCTTCATCTTGACTAAGCGTCACTTCTCCATCTCTTCCATTTCTGTGCCCAGGAACCCTGAATGTACTAATTGTGTAAATTACAGCTAAGCATTTCCCAACAAAAGAGAGAGCATGAATACACTCCCCCCCTCCCCCAACAACAACAAAAAAAGCATAAATCCAAAATGTAACTTCATGAATTTACTGAATTCAAGCAGCCATGGGCTGGACATGCAGTAAAAGCTCAGAATTCCATGTTTTGTAAATGTTACCAGTTCTGTATCCATCTCCACTACATTTGCACATTATATGAAGGTGCTTGTTTAATGTGGGTCATCCATGGTGGATTTGTTTCTTTTCAAGTGGGAAGGTGGCATTTCTCCCTTTGGTTGTAATGAAACAAAACAGCTACATCATTAAACGTCTTCAAAATTTTGTTTTATTAATTAGAGCCATTTAATGCTTCTACAGCTGCTGAAATGACACTTAAAATAGTAATATGAGAAATTAAACATCACAAAACCGTTAAATAATAAGAACCAGCGCACTCTTAAATTTCAGAGGCAAACAGGAAGGCAAAGTGAGCTTTAGCATTTGGGACATGATGGTGTTAAGGTTCGGATCGTGACAGAGCGCAGGGGTCACCCTGTGGCTGCTTGCGTCCCTTTTCAGCCAGTAGGCCCTCATATTTCAGGCTGTACGCATAGGTCTTTGTAGACCGTAACCACAGTTTGGCAGACTTGTATGAGCTCAGCTTCCAGCTTACTGATCCTTTCCATGATCTCCAAGAACTCTTGTAGTTTGTCCTGCAGCAGCCTGTTATGATGGTCGTAGATCTGATACATCTGATCCTCCAGAGTCTGTGTGAGATCTGAAACCTTCCAAAACACCGTGAGGTTACCAAAAAAAAAAACAGTTTAAAGACTGTGAGCCACCAGCTGTATCTAGACCCAGCTTCCTGACAAAGTGGATGAAAAAGTGCCATCATACCTTTAATGTCAATGTTTAAAGGAACAGCATCATGTCCCATTTCATCAGAGAATTCAGACAAGTTCTGTTTTGGTGCCCTGATTTGTCTGTAATTAGCTGGTAGAGTAGGTTAAGTATAGGAGAGCACTACACAACCAATTCAAGGGCCTTCCCTCCAAACTTTAAATATAGTGAAAGTCTTGCATCTGCCATTGAAACACAGGGCCAGCCCTAGGTCACCCTTCAGCAGGGCTGCTCCTCCCTCCCTCACTCGAGCATCTCCCCTTCATAACTCAAACCGAACATACATCATCTCCCCCTTCCTTTCTCACTGACCCCCTCGCGGCTGGCCTGAAAATTAAATAAGCATCAGCATAGCACAGGCTATGTAAGCCAGACCCAAAATGAAGCGCTGCTTTGTCCTGCCCCCTTCCAATGTCTGCCGGGGCGAGGGGGGGGGGGGGGTGAGACAAAGCAGCTATTTAGCATGGATCTGTGCTTACAGGGCCCACACAGCACTGATGCTTTAATGTTTGGGCCACCTGGGGAGGAGGGAGAAGGAGCAGGCCCAGAAGCCATCAGGAAAGTGGGGGTAGGCTCTCATGTGTGCTAGAGCTGTGCAGTGCTGTCCCACTCTTTCCCTCTCCTCCAATTCTGTTGCCCTAGGCAAACGCCTAGTCCACCTTGTTGATACAGTAGAACTATTACAAGAATATCAACTGTGCCATAGGTTCATCCGCTCCAGTAAAGGGTTTGCAAAACTGGCACCTAATTCTGTACAAGTGATGATGCTTGATCAAATAATATCAAAATTGATTAAAAAAAAGTTACTTGTAAAACAAAACCTGCTTAATCTTAGCGAGGGCTAACTGATTTAATATCTGTACTGTGGTTCAGCTTTTCACTAGCCCAATTGAATGCAGTACTGGAGACCTTGAGCCTTTCATCAGTCTCTTACCTTCACCATTAGGCTTTCCTTTAAGTTATTCAAAAGAGTCTGGTCTTCCTTCCTCTTCTCATTAACCTTATCAATCAACTCTTGTGCTCTGTTTTGCAAACACTGGAGGTGTGAATCCAGCAGTGCAAAATAATTTTCTGATTTGCCATCCAGTGGTGCCATCTCAGTGTCTGCATAGGAAGTGCTGAGTGAAAGGCCAGATGCATCGTTTCTGTATGGAACAGTAATATAAATATAGCACAGTACCTCACAAAAGGATTAGTTACTGATCTGGTAATTGGCTTTCTATGAGGCCATCCAGACATATGGATTTTTCTCCCCTACTAGCAGATAGAGGTAAAGAACTGATACTACCCTGTACAGCCCCAGCACTTTATGTATTTGGATTTTGCTGACACCTTTTTGAGAAGTGGCTCAAGGTGAGTTACATTACACTAGGCAGTTTTCTGTCCCTGGGTGGCTCTGACATTTCATCTTTTTTTCTCATCGGCCTTCTTAGCTATAACTTGATTTCATTCCTCCTTCTCGCCCCCCGTAATCCTCAGTCTCCCTGTTTCCACCTTTCACCTCCAATGACCTCCCTAGCTATTCTATTCCTCAGCCTCCTACTTCTCCAATATTTCACCTTCTTTCTAAAACTGTTTCCACACTGTGTACTGGAGGAGTAGCCTAGTGGTTAGTGCCGCGGACTTTGATCATGGGGGAACTGTGTTGGATTCCCACTGCAGCGCCTGGTGACTCTGTCCAAGTCACTTAACCCTCCATTGTCCCAGGTACAAATAAGGACCTGTTTATACTATGTAAACCGCTTTGAATGGGGTTGCAAAAACCACAGAAAGGCAGTATATCAAGTCCCTTTCCCTTTCATCACCAACCCAGCCTCATCTATCTTTGTCTTCTATCCCCTCACCAACCCCAGCTCCTTCCCTGTTATTTGTCTCCTCTCCAACTCCAGTCCTTTTGTCTTTCCCCTCATCCCTTTACCTCCATTTCCACCTTCTCTCACCTCCTTCCTTTGTCTCTCACCCTCTTCATGGCCCTCGGCCTCTTTTCCCCCCTTCCTCATCACCACCATCCCATTTGTCTACCTCTTCTCCTATACTTCTTTTTCCCAATATTTGCCCACCTACTTTCTCCTTCAATATCCATTTTCTTTGTTATTTCTCCCCTTTAACCCCAGCATTCATCCCTCTGCCCCTCCAGATTCACCTATTTCTTCCTCCCTCTCATAGTATCTGTCCTCCTCATTCTCCCAACATCAGCTCCCTTCTCCCAACTCCAGACCCTGTATCAGCTCCTTTCGCGTCCCTCCTAGTGCCAGGCCTCCTCCCAGCCCCAGCATCAGACCCAGCTCCAAACCTTGTTCCTTTCACTCACCTAGTCTACCCCTTCCTAGACCCCTTGTTTAGGCTTAAAACTCACCAGTAGTGGCTCTTGCTGTGAGTTGCTGAGAGCAGAGCCAAGGTGAAGGTTTGAATCTCAGAATCAGGCAGAAGTGATTGAACCATCACATACTTAATTTAGTCACTCCAATTGGGGAAGAAGACAAATTTAACAAGGTCCATTTCTTACCGTGACTGGGTCTCACTAACAGCTAGCCCACTTCTTTCTATATTGCTATGATGCGCACTTCTTGTTTTGTTCTCCTCATCTTTAATTTCTAGTTCCTGATCTGACATTGAAACCTTTAAATAAAGAAATCACACTTTTAGAATTTGTTTTAATTAACACTTACATTAGCCACACGTACCCAAGGTTAATTAAACAAAATAGTTAACAATACTATGAAGGATATTCAAAGAATAAATTGTCATAGCAAAGTTACCAACAGCATGGAAGGAAGAGTCAAATTACATACAGAGCCTGTCACCGCTAAGACTGGAAGATTCAAGAGATGGACACAGGGCTACGGAGCCTGTTGCTTCTGACTGGAGGGTTCAGGGGATGGACACAGGGATATAGCGCTTTTGACCTCCAGGACTGGAGGGTTCAGGGGATGGACACTGGGATACAGAGTCTTTGACCTCTAGGAGTGGAGGGTTCAGGGGATGAACACACGGATACAGAGCCTTTAACCTCTAGGACTGGAGGGTTCAGGGATGGACACAGGATTATAGTGCCTTTGACCTCTAGGACTGGAGAGTTCAGAGGATGAACAAAGGGCACAGCCTGACATTGCTAGGACTGGAAGATTCAGGGGATGGACACAGGGATACGGAGCCTGTTGCCTCCAGGACTGGAGGGTTCATGGGATGGACACAGGGATACAGAGCCTTTTACCTCTAGGACTGGAGGGTTCAGGGGATGGACACAGGGATATAGTGCATTTGACCTCTAGGACTGGAGGGTTCAGGGGATGAACAAGGGGCACAGAGCCTGCCAGACTAGAAGATTCAGGGGATGGACACAGAGATACGGAGCCTGTTGCCTCCAGGACTGGAGGGTTCAGGGGATGGGCACAGGGATATAGCGCCTTTGATCTCTAGGACTGGAGGGTTCAAGGGATGGACACTGACACAGAGCCTGACATTGCTAGGACTGGAAGATTCAGGGGATGGACACAGGGATATAGCACATTTGACCTCTAGGACTGGACTGGAGGGTTCAGGGGATGGACATGGACACAGAGCCCGTCACCTCTAGGACTGCATTCAGTTCTGGTCGCTATATCTCAAAAAAGATACAGCAGAATTAGAAAAGGTGAAAAAAAGAGCAACCAAAATGATAAAGGGGATGGAGCTCCTCTCATATGAGGAAAGACTAAAGAGGTTAGGGCACTTCAGCTTGGAAAAGAGACGGATGAGGGGAGATATGATGAGGTCTACAAAATTCTGAGTGGTGTAGAACGAGTAGAAGTAAATCGATTTTTTTACTCGTTCCAAAAGACTAGGGGACACTCGAGGAAGTTAAATGGAAATACTTTTAAAACAAATACAGTGGGGGAAATAAGTATTTGATCCCTTGCTGATTTTGTAAGTTTGCCCACTGACAAAGACATGAGCAGCCCATAATTGAAGGGTAGGTTATTGGTAACAGTGAGAGATAGCAGATCACAAATTAAATCCGGAAAATCACATTGTGGAAAGTATATGAATTTATTTGCATTCTGCAGAGGGAAATAAGTATTTGATCCCCCACCAACCAGTAAGAGATCTGGCCCCTACAGACCAGGTAGATGCTCCAAATCAACTCGTTACCTGCATGACAGACAGCTGTCGGCAATGGTCACCTGTATGAAAGACACCTGTCCACAGACTCAGTGAATCAGTCAGACTCTAACCTCTACAAAATGGCCAAGAGCAAGGAGCTGTCTAAGGATGTCAGGGACAAGATCATACACCTGCAGAAGGCTGGAATGGGCTACAAAACCATCAGTAAGACGCTGGGCGAGAAGGAGACAACTGTTGGTGCCATAGTAAGAAAATGGAAGAAGTACAAAATGACTGTCAATCGACAAAGATCTGGGGCTCCACGCAAAATCTCACCTCGTGGGGTATCCTTGATCATGAGGAAGGTTAGAAATCAGCCTACAACTACAAGGGGGGAACTTGTCAATGATCTCAAGGCAGCTGGGACCACTGTCACCACGAAAACCATTGGTAACACATTACGACATAACGGATTGCAATCCTGCAGTGCCCGCAAGGTCCCCCTGCTCCGGAAGGCACATGTGACGGCCCGTCTGAAGTTTGCCAGTGAACACCTGGATGATGCCGAGAGTGATTGGGAGAAGGTGCTGTGGTCAGATGAGACAAAAATTGAGCACTTTGGCATGAACTCAACTCGCCGTGTTTGGAGGAAGAGAAATGCTGCCTATGACCCAAAGAACACCGTCCCCACTGTCAAGCATGGAGGTGGAAATGTTATGTTTTGGGGGTGTTTCTCTGCTAAGGGCACAGGACTACTTCACCGCATCAATGGGAGAATGGATGGGGCCATGTACCGTACAATTCTGAGTGACAACCTCCTTCCCTCCGCCAGGGCCTTAAAAATGGGTCGTGGCTGGGTCTTCCAGCACGACAATGACCCAAAACATACAGCCAAGGCAACAAAGGAGTGGCTCAGGAAGAAGCACATTAGGGTCATGGAGTGGCCTAGCCAGTCACCAGACCTTAATCCCATTGAAAACTTATGGAGGGAGCTGAAGATGCGAGTTGCCAAGCGACAGCCCAGAGCTCTTAATGATTTAGAGATGATCTGCAAAGAGGAGTGGACCAAAATTCCTCCTGACATGTGTGCAAACCTCATCATCAACTACAGAAGACGTCTGACCGCTGTGCTTGCCAACAAGGGTTTTGCCACCAAGTATTAGGTCTTGTTTGCCAGAGGGATTAAATACTTATTTCCCTCTGCAGAATGCAAATAAATTCATATACTTTCCACAATGTGATTTTCCGGATTTAATTTGTGATGTGCTATCTCTCACTGTTACCAATAACCTACCCTTCAATTATGGGCTGCTCATGTCTTTGTCAGTGGGCAAACTTACAAAATCAGCAAGGGATCAAATACTTATTTCCCCCACTGTAGGAGGAAATATTTAAGCTCTGGAACTCACTGCTGGAGGATGTGGTAACAACGGTTAGCGTATCTGGGTTTTAAAAAGGTTTGGACAAGTTCCTGGAGGAAAAGTCCACAGTCTGCTATTGAGATAGACATGGGTAGGATGGAGTGTTGCCATGATTTGGGTTTGTGCCAGGTACTTGTGATTTGGCTTGGCCACTGTTTGGAAAACAGGATACTAGGCTAGATGGACCATTAGTCTGACCCACTATGGCTACTCTTATGGGATACAGAGCCTGCTACCTCTAGGACTGTAGGGTTACATAGTAACATAGTAGATGACGGCAGAAAAAGACCTGCATGGTCCATCCAGTCTGCCCAAGACAAACTCATATGTGTATACCTTACCTTGAATTTGTACCTGTCCTTTTCAGGGCACAGACCATATAAGTCTGCCCAGCAGTATTTCCCGCCTCCCAACCACCAGTCACGCCTCCCATCACCGGCTCTGGTACAGACCGTATAAGTCTGCCCTCCCCTATCCTCGCCTCCCAACCACCACCACCTCTTCCCCCCACCTGCTCCGCCACCCAATTTCAGCTAAGCTTCTGAGGATCCATTCCTTCTGCACAGGATTCCTCTATGCATATCCCACGCATGTTTGAACTCCGTTACCGTTTTCATCTCCACCACCTCCCGCGGGAGGGCATTCCAAGCGTCTACCACCCTCTCCATGAAAAAATACTTCCTGACATCTTTCCTGAGTCTGCCCCCCTTCAATCTCATTTCATGTCCTCTCGTTCTACCGCCTTCCCATCTCCGGAAAAGATTCGTTTGCGGATTAATACCTTTCAAATATTTGAACGTCTGTATCATATCACCCCTGTTCCTCCTTTCCTCTAGGGTGTACATGTTCAGGTCAGCAAGCCTCTCTTCATACGTCTTGGAACGTAAATCCCATACCATCCTCGTAGCTTTTCTTTGCACCGCTTCCATTTTTTTAACATCCTTCGCAAGATACGGCCTCCAAAACTGAACACAATACTCCAGGTGGGGCCTCACCAACGTCTTATACAGGGGCATTAAAACCTCCTTTCTTCTGCTGGTCACTCCTCTCTCTATACATTGCTAGCCTAGCAATCTTCTAGCTACGGCCACCGCCTTGTCGCACTGTTTTGTCGCCTTCAGGTCCTCAGATACTATCACCCCAAGATCCCTATCCCCGTCCGTGCCTATCAGACTCTCCCCGCCTAACACATACGTCTCCCTTGGATTTCTACTCCCTAAATGCATCACTTTGCATTTCTTCGCATTGAATTTTAATTGCCAAACGTTAGACCATTCTTCTAGCTTCTTCAGATCTTTTTTCATGTTTTCCACTCCCTCCGGGGTGTCCACTCTGTTGGAAATCTTGGTGTCATCCGCAAAAAGGCAAACTTTACTTTGTAACCCTTCGGCAATGTTCAGGGGGTGGGTATAGGGACACAGTGCCTATCATCTCTAGGACTGGAGGAGCCAGAGCATTCATTTTTTAATGCAATTTTTTTCACTCTCCTGTTTTCCATCAAAATGCCCACCTAAAATCCCAACACACTGAAAGCCAAGCTGTCCTCCACTCTTTAATTAATTTCTACCCAGCTGCTGAAAAGACCCTTTTCCAATTAAAAAAAACCCCTTTCCTTCATAAACAGCAGCAGAGACAAAACCCTCGGTGCAGGGCAGGCCCCCTCAGCTCAACCGACTGCAAGTCTGCAAGTGCAACGACTCTTCCCGCCCTGCAGCCAATCAGGGAGCCCACACCTTGTGCTGCAGCCAATCAGAGCCGCTGGTGACACCAGTCCTTCCAGCCCTAGGCTGTAGCCAATCCGCGAGGTCCTCTCTTGTACCGCTTTCTTCCCGCCTAGTTTTCAGCAGCCAATCAGTGAGCTCCCTCTCTCTCCCCCTTCTTACAGAGGTCCTCCCGTGCCGCCCAGCCGGCCGTGTTTCTTTCCTCAGCTCAGAAGATCCATCATCCATCCTGCAGTTCCTACAATGTGCAGTTGTTATACATGTACTTTAGACTGCTGCCCAGTTGCTCCATTTTCCACCTGCGCACTTCCCCTCCTGTCAAATGCTTCAATAGACCCAGTTCAGCCAGTGCTACCTGCTGTTCGCAGTAGAGCTTTCATACACGTTTAGACTGCTGCCCAATTTGCCCTGTTCATTTTCCACCGCCACACTCCCCATCTACAACAGCTCTAGTTCAGCCAGTGCTACCTGCAATCTGCAGTTCCCAGTACAGCTTTTTTTCAAAACCTGACATTCCTGTCCAGCTTCCCTCAGGCATTTTGCACAACTCCAGATTCTTGGTATCAGCAGCCAGTAACCCAGCCCAACCCCACAGTAACTTCATAGTAACATATATAACATAGTAGATGACGGCAGAAAAAGACCTGCACGGTCCATCCAGTGTGCCCAACAAGATAACTCATATGTGCTACTTTTTGTGCAGTGGCGTAGCGAGGGGGGCTGCCACCCAGGGCGGGGCGGTTCGCCGTTGCACCCTCCCCCGGGTGCAGCACGATGACATGCCCCCCCTCAGCGCATCGACACCCCCCCCCGACCCAGTGCCCATCCTCTTCCATCCAACCAGCTCCCTACCTTTAAAAAAATATTGGAATCCGAAGCGAGGTGCAGCGCCTCGCGCCTGCACGTAAAAGAAATGTGCACTGTCTCATCGGGCCTTCCCTCGCTCTGTTTGTCCTGCCCTCCGCTGACGCAACTTCCTATTTCCGCAAGGGCGGGACAGAGCGAGAGAAGGCCTAATGAGATGGTGCACATTTCTTTTACGTGCAGGCGCAAGGCGCTGCGCCTCGCTTCCGATTCAATATTTTTTTAAAGGTAGGGAGCTGGTTGGACGGAGGAGGGTGGGCACTGGGGAGGGGGTGTCAATGCGCCGAGGGGGGAGAAGCTGGCAGGGAGCACCCCCCCCCCCCCGAGCTGACACCGGGGGCGGACCGCCCCTCCCCCCTCTTGCTACACCACTGTTTTTGTGTATACCCTACTTTGATTTCTACCTGTGCTCTTCAGGGCACAGACCATATAAGTCTGCCCAGCACTATCCCCGCCTCCCACCACTGGCTGTGGCACAGACCGTATAAGTCTGCCCAGCACTATCCCCGCCTCCCAACCACCAGTCCCGCCTCCCACCACCGGCTCTGGCATAGACCGTATAAGTCATGTTTTCCTATTATAACAAAATTGAGTGTCTCCCAGTGGCGTAGCCAGGGGGGGGGGGGGAGGCGCCAGGGGAGTGACCACTCCCCCAAACAGAGTTCTGCCGGTGCCGGAGCCTATTTTTTTTCAATGTGTTGCATTGAAAATGTGCCCCGGCGCCGGTGGAAGTCTACTCTTGTGCCGCTCTCACTCCTCCCGCACCGTCAACCTGGCTCCACTTCTGGTGTCTCCCCCCTGTAATAGAAATAATTAACCTACAAAGGGTTACTCTCAGCCCTCTTTCCCACCTCATAGGCGCAGTAACTAGTGCCACCTTGTCTTCTGCCTCACACAATTCCTGTCATTTTGGAAGGCGCAGTTTTATTTTCATATTTGCAGGTGGCCCTCCACACCTCCTGCTCACCACCCTCTCCTGCTGCAGTTGCCTTGAGAGAGATACAGCCTTAAGTCAAAAGATGGGGTGTGAGTTGTGTGTGAAGAGGCAGGAGAAAAATAAAAAAGATTTTGTGCCCAAAGTTTTGCCAATAAAGCAGTAGCTCTCCCTGCCAGCTGTGAACTGCAGACAGAGCCTCTGCCAGGTGGGCTGGATTTGGGATGGGGAATGGGACTTGATATACTGCTTTCTGTGGTTTTTGTAACCTTAGTATATATAGGTACTTATTTGTACTGGGCAATGGAGGGTTAAGTGACTTGCTCAGAGTCACAAGGAGCTGCAGTGGGAATGGAACCCAGTTCCCCAGGATCAAGGTCTGCTGCACTAACCACTAGGCTACTCCTTGGAGAGGGTACTGGAAAAGACCTGACCTTTACTCTGTCTTCTTTCAACTAAATGCAATCCACCAGATTGCAGAGCTAATGGAGTCGCTTACCTGTACGGAGGTTCTCCACAGACAGCAGGGGAACCAGACCTACAAACATACAAGACAGTCTGTACCCCAGGGAGCTTGACCTACTTAGAAGGAACAAACAAGGTGAACAAAAGGTTTTGTGCAACTTTAAATCAGATATGTAACTGACCACCAGACCTCACAAGGAATGACAAGGACAGGGTTGTGTGCAATGCACCCCCCCCCCCCCCCCAAAAAAAAAAGCCATGAAGCAGCAGGTAGCACATCCAGCATAGGCCTGCCCAGAGCAGGAATGAAGCCTGGTGCCTGCGCAGTCAAGCTGGCACTATGTGCTCTATCTTTAAGCGAGTAAGGGCAGACCCAACCTGGATTACGTGCACCTCTGATCACCTGAATCCAGTAAGTTGTGTAAAACCTCCATCACTCACCAGAGCAAGACATTGAAAGATATGAGCAGAAAGCAGATGCTCCAGTCCTAGCTCTGCCTAAGTACCCTAAGCTGTTAAGCTGTTGGCTGACCACCCTTGTCTCTGAGGGGAGGAGCATGAAGCATCTCTTTGCCACTTGATGTGGGCACTTTCTGCTCCTCCTCGCATTCATCCACTTGCTTGCCAAGGCATCCTCTGAAGCCCACGGGCTGCAGAATTTCTCACATGCCCACATCGCTGCCACAGCTTCACCGGGGGGTGGGGGGGGGGGGGGGGTAAGACCCTAGCATTAGCTCCTGAGCCTACCTCTTTAGCATCTCCAGCAGCAGAGGCTGCCAGGATCTGTACCAGGGGCAACCTTCTCTCTGCATGCCTATACGTTTGATGCACAGTTCATCTCTGCACACCTCCACTCGGATAGCTTTTTCTTCTAAACCTTCCTGGAGCAGGAGACTGTGAGCTACAGAAGACGGTGAGTGTTGAGAATTCTATTCTAAGCATTTTTTAATTTGCAACACTGCTGAAGTACAGAATAGACATAAGGAGGGCTAAACACAATCAGCAAATATAATACATTAATGACCTTATTTGTATTGTTAAAATGATAGCAGTGTAGGAAAAGTCAGCAGAGGCTGGAACTCTCTCAAAAATGAGTCTAGCTGAACTACCCTACATCCACCCCACACCATTTCCTTTCCTGTGGTATAAAACAGTGCTTTACAAAGTAATCCACATCATTCCACAGAGCCTAGCGCTTCAAGCTGAATATAGGGACGGCAAATGACTCAACGAGAATCATTTTCTTTTAGAACTTTTCACAATCTGAACCATGTGTTTGTTCTTAGCCATACCAAAGTTTCCAGGACATTCAGTAGGTACAAAAGGATATCGGCTGCTGTTTTATGTAGGGCTGAGCTCCAAGACTCAGGGGCAGATGTTCTGTAACACATGCTCCATTTGTCCTGAGAGGAATTGTTTTGCATTCTCTCATCTCACTGTTGACCACAGTACTTGGCAGAATCCAGTCATTGGTTTTCCAACATTTTTTTTTTTTTTTTGGGGGGGGGGGGGGGCGTTGAAGTCAAAACCATGGGCTAGTGTTATCCCCAGATTAGTAACTAGGTATGAGTTAGTGGTAAAATGACATATTTTAACGGTAGCCTACGTTGATAACTACACTCCTCAGTCTTTTGCACCTGCACAGAGAAACCTGTTTCCCCCCTGGACCCATCTGTTAAAAGTCAGCTCAAAACATATTACTTAAAGGGCTGCTCGTTTTATTTTTCAAACTAAAGTATCTATACGCAAGGTGTGCACAAGGGCTTGAACTAGCCAGAGAAAGGCAAACAGCCTCGCTGCTTCTGCTCTTTGGAATTCTTTCAGTAGCAGTGCAAACTTGCACGAAACAGGTAAACCCATACCCTATAGTTTCCAGCCTATACTGGAGCATAGGAGGAAGATGTGAGAGACTTTAATGGAATTTGCTAATAAATGTGGGAGCAGGATCCAGATCTTATGCTGCAGGGAGCACAGCTCCGGTAGTTAAAACATGAAGAAAAGCCCTGCTGTTCCCCAAGGCAGAATGCATTTAAGCGGCCGCACTCTTTATTCCTTGCTCCTGTGTGTTTTTCAGCTCCCAAATGGTTTGGTAATTTTTGTTGCTGTTTCTCTCTTTCTGTAGGCTCTCCTCCTCATGGAGGACCCTGGCAGCCTGCTCTACTATTATTCGGCAGCTGGTGATGTCACTCTACATGCTGCCCCAGTGGGAACTGATCCCGCTGCCCAAGGCTATGATGTACTTGCTGATGGCAGCCCTAGCAGTGAAGACCGTGGCCTATGCCATTGTGGGGCACCTCATGAAGGATCTGGCCCATGATTTTACAGGTGGGTGGGTGGTGTGTGCAATGCAGATAAGCGAGATGGTTGGGGGGGAGGGGATGCCAAACTACACCACTAAAGTCTAGTTCTTGCAAGGAGCCAAAGTGTTATGTTCCTTAAATCCTAATTTCTCACCCCTAACAGAAAAGCTGCCAGCTAGCTCCGATCTATCAGCTGCTTGAATCCAGTCATCACTCTCTAGCACCATCCTGCATATTTTAGCAGTTATGCCCTGTGTTTAATCCAGCAAGGCCACCACATCCAGCGTGCCAAGGAACAAAAGTTTTAAGAGTTAATTTTTTCAAAGACCTAGTCCAAAGACAGCCCGAGGTCTTGGCCCACTGAATTTATTATCTTTTCATTGGTCCAGGAATAAGCAGAGGTCCAAACACCTGATGTTTAAGTCGTGGCTACGGCCTGCTACGGTTTCTTCTGTATCATATGTTTATGACCAAACCCACTAACACTAAAGGAGTGGAGGACTACAGTGGGCTGAGAACTAGAGCAAAATGAGCTCGATTTCCCTGCAGTTACTTGTGACCCCGAGCAAATCACTTAACCCTCCATTACCTCAGGGACAAAGACTGTGGGCACACTACAGACAAAGTACCTGCATACAAGAAATGCAAACCGCTTTGGTTGTATCACAGAAAGGTGGTATATTTATTTATTTATTAGGATTTATTTACCGCCTTTTTGAAGAAATTCACTCAAGGTGGTGTACAGTATATCAAATACATGACCCCCTTACCCTAACAGAGGTCTCAATCTTTCATTTAACTTTTCTGATTTGTTTCTGTTTCTTTCCACTCTTTCCTGCCTCTCCCCAATTCAGATTGTGAGATTGTGTCCTAGGGACCACAGGAAGAGGAAACCAAGAAGAGAAACAACTCCAGTGATGCCCATCCTGCAACATCCTTCTCTTCTGCTGCCAACATGAGCGTGTATTCACTGCAGGGCCCAGGGGAGACGTGGGTCTCTGGAGGGGAGGAGTCCTCTCTCACCTGTGTAAATGTCCCAAAGGGAGGGAGCAGCTTGAATGGACCTGTCTGCACCCAGGCACTGAGCAGAAACAGCCTTGACATGCACTCCCCCCCCACCCCCACCATACAATTTAAGCCGAGGCTGGGATGGTCTCCGTTTCATGGAAACCAGGCAAAAATGGAAAAGCCAAACCTTTGCCTTCTGTATGGTCACTGAAAACCAAAGTAGTACCACCATTTCAGTACAAAAAAGGGACCCAGAAGAAGAGCCTGTAACAATGTTATTATATACATGGTCACAGGAGTGACAGAAAGCTTGGTAGCGAGGGAATTCTCAGAGACAAGGAACTGCTGAATTTTAATGACTTTGTTGAGTATGGAAGGGTGGGTGGGCCACAAGTGGTCCTCCCATCCTCACCACAGCTACTGACCCCTTGTTCATGTTTGTATGTCAAGTCGTTTTCATGTTAACCATTTTTTTCTAACTGGCCACCCCCACTAAAATCTGTAATAGTTACAGGCAAAAAAAACATCGCTGCCCAGAGTTTTTATGCTCTTTTTTCATGTATACAGTAACCTTTTTCTTTTATCTCCTGAACTTACCAGCAACACTGTTTTTCCAGGGTGGAGAAAGGAGTTGAGTTTATTAAGCTAAAGAGGTGAGCTTCAGACAGGAAGCAGAGGGGAGTGCTTACAGCCCAGTTCCTTCACACTGCTCCTATAACCACTGGAAAAACTCCAAGCCGTCTCCTAGAGAGACGAGGCCTGAGTAAAACCAGTTAACAGAGGTCTTGGGCAATGTTTGAAAAGGCCAAAAAGAAAAGCAATGGAATACCTCCGTCTGGTTCCTCTCTCACACAGGACTCTTTCCCACTCTCACCTGCAAAACACACACCATCCCAAAAAAGTCAGTCCAAGGTTTTCCACCTGTGTTTCTTGGCCATATTTAGCCATCTTTATTATTACTTTCATGACTGCTGCATGAAGTCAAATGGAGAAAAGAGGATCATGAGCTCAGAGCTAACCTACACACCTTCTGCACCTTGCCCTGAGGGTTCTGTAACAGCAAGTACTCTCCCCCTTCTGCATTCCAATGGGCATACAAAGGACAGAATCTCACCCCCTCCTCACACCCTTTATCCTTGTTCCTCAGGAGTTCCCTGCTGAACTTTCACCCCAACTCTGGGTACAAGCGGCATTACCCACAAAAATTAAAGGGAGTGTTTTTATGGAACGACAGCAGCAGCAACAGGAAAAAAGGATGGGGAAGGAAGGAAGTTCAGCCTTTGTAGCCCACTTAAAAGCCCCCTGGTACAATGCAGCAGGAGAGGGCATTTTTCAGAGTCTATTCTGCTGATGTAACTGGAACATCGTTAGGGGCTTCCAGAAGTCCAGCTCCAACCCCTCCTCCGGTATTGTCAATGGCAGAAAGAAAAAAATTGCTCTGACCCAGCAGCTTGGTTCTGCCAAGATCCAGCTCTAAACACACCAGATACACATATGCAGCACAAGGGCACAGCACAGTAGCCGAATGGTAGGACAGTACAGCCTCCACTTGTAAAAATAAAGGTTGGAGACGCCAAACAGCTGGAATCAATAAACTATGTTCCCCAGGAGGACAGGTCAAAAATGTGGCAGGCCAAATCCTTCTGCGATTGCACCAATGCTATTACGAGTCTAGGAGGCAAACAGGACTGTCGTAGACCATCTGCAGGTTCACCTTGTGCCCTACCAGTTCTCGAATGTTATTGATTCCGTATTTGATCATCGTGGGCCTGAAAGAAAACAGACAAGAGCCAGAGCTAAGCAACAGAATGATATAGTGTTGATCACAGGGTGTCTGGAACTCCTATACATGGCTCCTCTGCATTGCCCTGTACTTTAGTATGCTAAGTAATTAAGTAAATACAGCTTAAAAGAATATGGTGTTTTCCAGACATCTGTGCTCTCCCTCCCCACCAAGCCTTATCCTTGAGCATTTCACCAATCCACTTCTGCTAGGTTCCCCACCCCCAAGATAATCCGAGACTTATACTGTCTTGGCAGGATGCTAAGGATCGTAGGGAAGAGGTGACCACTGAGTTCCCGCACAAGTTACAGCGCACATCTGGGTCTGCTTTGAAGCACTCTGAATCCCCACCCCTTCCAGCACTATTTCCTTCTTGTGAATGCTGTGGCATTTGAGATGTGACCGCTGCTTTAAACACAGAACACAAGCGATCGGGAGCAGAGGCAGGCCAACTTAATTACCTGTTATTGAACATAATCACCTTATCATGCAAAATATTAAGCAGAGCAACTGCTGAAAAGGAGAAATTAGGTCTCACCTGATCATTTTCGTTCCATTAGTCCTTCCACTATTCTAGAACCTATAGGATAGTTGTGTCCATCAACCAGCAGGTGGCCACAGAAAACTGAAAACTGAGCTGAGACATCTCTCTTGGCATCAAGTCCAGCAACTCAGTATTTATGCAGACAAGCAAGCAGTAAGGAAAAACTCAGAATAAAACACAACTACCTTAAGCAACTCGTTAACCTAACACTAACCAGATGAACAAATGTGTGGTCCTCTCATCTATGGAGAACTTGTAAAGAACAAGAGATACGCAAGAAGAACCATGCAAAAAACATCTCAGAAACCTAGGGCGGGGCCTCTGGAGTAGTGTGAAAGACTAATGGAAAGAAAACGATTAAGTAAGCCCTACTTTCACCTTCCATTACCTAGCTTCTCACTATTCCAGAACATGTGGGATATTGAAAAGCAATTCCTAGAGTGGGTGGTATCCTGGTGCTCATGCCCTGAACACTGAAACTCCAAAACTGACTTCTGAGCGCAGCACAACGTCCACCCTGTAGTACTTGGCAAAAGGTATGTGTCAATGTCACCACCTTGCAAATATCCGCTGGAGACAGCAAGGTAGTGTCCACCCAGGATGTTGCTGTACATCTTGTAGAATGAGCCTGAAAGGCGTTAGGAGCCTGATTCCTCGCAAGCAAATAAGCTGACACGAAAGTCTCCTTCAGCCATCTCGCAATGTTCTTGGGGCTGTGGAGAGACGAAAGGGCAAAGCCCTGAACTGAAAGTGACAGACCAACACCGCAAAATGTAGAAACCTCTGATGTGGTTATGCAAGTACATCTCCTTGAGATCAAGGGCAGTGAGAAACTCTCCCGCTTGAACCAAGGCTATGACTGCTCTGTGTCTCCATACAAAGGAAAAGGAATGGGACTTGGTATATTGCCTCTCTAAGACTACAATCAAACCTGGGGCAATGGTTTATCTTGTACCTAGGGCAATGGATGGTTTGCCCAGGGTCACAAAGAGCTGCAGTGGGAATCAAACCCAGTTCCCCAGGTTCTCAGGCCGCTGCACTAACCGCTAGGCTACTCCTCCACTCCAAAGGCAGGACACATGAAGGCAGCAGTTTTGACCTTTGAGATCTAAGGCTGGACAAAAGGTGCCTTCCTTCTTTGGGACAATGAAGTAGACGGAGTATCTGCTTTGTCCCTGTTCAACCTAGTGAACTGGAGCAATGGCCTGGAGCACTAGCAAGGAACCTTGATTGATTGGTTCCCTTTCAACAAGGGGACTGCAAGAAAAAAGGAGCGACCGGGTGAGAAAACTCCAACTTGTAACCTTCTATAAGAATATCTAGAGGAAGAGAAGAGTGGCCCCCCAGTCACGCATCATTGCAAAGCTCTGGAGGTATTGGGGGCTCTAGCTGAGAGAACTTCCTGTCCGCATGAAAGGAAGATTGGCATGCCTGAAAGTGAGACCTCCAACCATATCGCTGACAAACAGGCCAGTACCGTCTGTTGTCTCGAAATAAAGATTGAGAGCCCCCTGAAAACAGGCAACCAGAGGCTTTTGGCTTATCCTCCAACAACCACTGTGGCTTAGTTCCCCCATTTCTTTCACCAAGATACCGAGATGTTTTCCAAATAGCCACTTGCCCTGAGAGGGCAATTTAACTAGACTTGACTGACACTACATCTGCTGTCCACTGCTGAAACCAGAGTTGCCAATGTGCTGCGACAGCCAGAGACATACTATAGGCTGTAAACCATAACATGTCATAAATAGCATCCGGCAAGTAGGCCAACCTTGCTTCCAGCACTGGTCTCGTGCTGCCCACTGCTGATACCATTTTAGGCATGCTCTTGCATAAACAAACTGCATACTGTCGCTTGAAAGCCCCAAGAAACCACTTCAAAGGCTTGTTACAGCGAGCCTTCAAGCTTTCTATCCTTTAGGTCTTTTAGGACAATACCCCACGTTCCACCGGCAAGCTAGTCGTCTTAGTCACTGCTGTAACCACAGTCTACTCTGGGATGTTGCAATTTATTTTTCTCCTCTGGAACTAGCGGGTAGATGCGAGCCATAACTGGACTGGATGCCAAGAGAGATACGTCTCAGCTCAGTTTTTGGTTCTCTATCTCCACCTGCTGGTTGATGGACACAATATCTCACAGGTTCTGAAATAGTGGGAAGCTATGTAATGGAAGGGCATATTTTTTACAATCTTTAAAAAATAATTCTTGATTTCCTTGCCAGCAGGAGTAGCTCCTCCCCTCACCCTCCTTGCCCCCGTCACATGTAAAAGTCCAGAAACAAAATACAGAGCAAAACCTTGGCCTCTCCCGCAGGTCCACATCAATGCCCAGAATCTTTCTTGTGTACTTACCGCTCCAAGGAGAGCCCCCAAGCAATGACAGACACCCCTGCTGGAAGTCCCATGGGCAGCAGCATCTCTGGCCGGAACATCCCCGAGTTTCCCACCTCCACCCATTTCCTCAGTCCTTCAAAGAGATGAACAGAGTAGAAAGGATTGTCTTTTTAGAAATTATAGTCACATCCCTCTTTTATCCATCTCTGCCTAGCTGGATTCTCTCTTGCAGCCTGGGTACCAAAAAAAATACAGTCCCAACTCTCTTCCCCTCCTTCAGACAAAAGCACACAGATGGTTATGCATATGTTTTTGAAATATTCAAATAATGACATCTCACGTGAAAAGGCTCCTTGCAGTAAAAGGTGATATTGAAATTAACAGAAGTTCAAACTTTCTCCCCATCTCTCATTAACTAATCAGAAATCCAATTTTGGAGGATTTCACACTTTCTCAGATCAAGACAGAGATATTATAGAATCTGCAAACACCTTCCGGAGGAGCATTTAATTAGATGATTAAGCCACGAATGCTCTCAGAGTCCTTAAAGGTTTGGGGTGGAAGAGGGGGATGCTGCATTTCTCTTGCCGCTCTTCAGCCTTAACTCAGAATAAAGACATGCATTTTAGCCCCCATTAAGCAGGGATCGCCATGCAAAGGAACTTAACAATAACTCTTACTTCTCAGTTCCAGGGTGGAGGTGTAGAAAGATGGGTAACCTGACTCCCTGCTTCCCCCACACTGACCTCCATTACTCCAGAGCCTTCACCGACATCCCCATGCACCCCCCCCCCCCCGGATCACATTTAGCGTGCTGTCCGGGGGTCAGAAAGAGATGCCATCCTCACCTGTGTGGTAACTGAACACTTCCATACTGGGCTCAGTGTATGGGTTATAGGCTGGCTTGAAACGCAATTTGGTAATTCCTGTCAAAACAAAGAAAAGTCTTAGGTCTATCTGCCTCTGAATTCTTTACCACGTATTCACCCTGACACCCCCCCCCCCCCCCCCAACCAGTTCTCCCATGTTTTGACCCCCAGGATTAGGCAGCTGCGTACATCTAGTAGCGCTATAGAAATGATAAGTAGTAGTAGGTTATTCTCTTCTGTTCCTCTCACCCAGGGTCTGCAGGCTCCCTCCTCCCTCCCCCAACAGGTCAGATCTCCATGAGCAGATTTAAAACAACCTCTTTACCCTACTGATCTGAGACACACAGGTCACTACACTATGCCTACAACTCTCAACACAGGAAAGAGCACAAACACCTCATTACCCAATTTGGTGAAAAATTCTTTCAGGGTACCCATGAGGTCCCCCAGCGTAAGTCCATAGTCTGCCACCACCCCCTCGATTTGATGGAACTCAGCCAGATGGGTGGCATCCAGTGTCTCGTTTCGGAAGACTCGGTCGATGGAAAAGTATTTCACGGGGGTGAAGGCTTCCTGCAGGAGAGGAGAGGGCAGTTACCATAAGTATCCAGGCCCGGCCGTGATCCCATGCTTCTGCTTGCCCTACAAAAAGAAAAGGTGGCGGGGGGAAGGGAGACCCAAAGGTGCTTTTGAAGTCTGGAGCCACTGCAAGGAGCTGTGGTGAAGCAGCCCAGGGTTATGGAGTGACAGATGCCCCACCTGCAAGGCACAGTTGCTGGTTTCAATCGTCAGCCAGCAGGGACAGAAACCCAGTTACCCAAACTTATAGGAGCTTTTATCAGAGCTCAGAGCACTCCTCCTCTCAAAGGAAATATCCCGACTGAATAAAATTTCCCCATCTCCCTCCTTACATCTCCGGCCCCATACCTGTTGAGCAAGCCGATAGAGCATACGGGCGCTGACTGCTGTCGTGTGCGTTCGCAACAGGTTCTTCTGTGCCTCCTTGATGGTCCAGTCATACTTGTACCTGGTGAGGAGAGGGGCAGCTGTCAGCCTTGTCCCTCACATCTACCTTCCTCATTGGAGGAGTGGCCTAGTGGTTAGGGTGGTGGACTTTGGTCCTGGGGAACTGAGGAACTGAGTTCGATTCCCGGCACAGGCAGCTCCTTGTGACTCTGGGCAAGTCACTTAACCCTCCATTGCCCGCCGCATTGAGCCTGCCATGAGTGGGAAAGCGCGGGGTACAAATGTAATAAAAAAAATAAATAATCGGCCTCCCAATATCCAGGCCAATCATAAATACATAAGTATTGCCACACTGGGACAGACCAAAGGTCCATCAAGCCCAGCATCCTGTTTCCAACAGTGGACAATCCAGGTCACAAATACCTGGCAAGATCCCAAAAAAGTACAAAACATTTTATGCTGCTTATCCCAGAAATATAAGCAGTTGATTTCCCCCAAGTCAATTTAATAATGGTCTATGGACTTTTCCTTTAGAAAGCCTGCCAAACCTTTTTTTTAAACCCTGCTAAGCTAACCGCATTTACCACATTCTCTGGCAACGAATTCAAGGGTTTGAGTGAAGAAACATTTTCTCAGATTCGTATTAACTTTACTACTTTGTAGCTTCATCGCATGCCCCCTAGTCCTAGTATTTTTGGAAAGAGTAAACAAACGATTCACATCTACCCGTTCTGCTCCCTTTACACCACCCCCCTCCTTACCCTTGTGAGCCATAGCCCCCTTCAGAGTGAACCTTCTTCACTCGCTCCAGATAATCCATAGGAAACTCCGTGGCCTCTGCTGGATCTGTAAATGGTAAATAAACGTGATCACAGCACGGCTTGTGCTCGGTGCCTATCTGCTCCTCCTCCACAAGGAGACAGCTCCCTGGCAGCCAAATCTGAGAACATATATGGCACCCAGTAGATCAGAGCAAGGCTACAAAATAATCACCGTACAAAACAGACATGAGATTAAGCTGCTCTGCCCTTCTCCCCCTCTCATGTGACAAAGCCAGGGATTAGGGGACTGAACAACTCATCTGAGGGGATCAGAACCCTATAGTTTCAGATTTTTGTCCAGTAGCGCAACCCCTGTGATAATGTTTCAAAGCCATGCCAAGTGACATAAGAAACTGGTGGGGTCATGTCATTTAGTGCACTGCTGCAAATAAGGTTTCAGCACAGAGCCAGGAACCAGAGGCTCGGAACAGACTACTTCCAGTGAGGGAATACAGTCATTTCAGATGGACAATGGTCCCCCACCTCCTGAAGGAGGGTAGCGCCCACACCGGGCAGCTCAGGACTTACCCAGCAGGAAGAAGGTGTCATGCTGATCTCTGGCAGGGTGCTGTTGTGGCTGGAACAGGGCATCAAAGTTCCAGAAGGAGCTCTCGATAAAGTTGTTTGTTGGCATTTCTGTGAAGCTAAGAGAAAGGGTGTGCGCAGGGGGGAGGGTGAAAGACAGATGAGAAATTACTGAGGAAAAAACCCCAAAAAAACCAAGAACAAAAGCACAACAGCAATACAAGAGAGGGAGTGGTGACTTTGGGGGAGGGGGAAGCTCAGTGTGGAGCAGAGAATGATATGGGGACAAAGTTTGTGCGAATCCCTGCGCACCCTGTCTCCGTCCCTATCCCATCGCTGCAGGCCCTGTCCTCATCTGCAGAAGCCTCAAACATTTATGATTTTATATTTTTAAATCTTTTTATTAAAGTATAAAAAGGAACAATATTCTGTGCAACTGTTGTTTATAAAATCACAAATAGAAAACAATAACAGTGAGCAACTGTAATAACCCCCCTCAACACCACCTTTTACCCTTCCAACCCCAATGACAGCTGACTTCTACTACCCCAAGGAACCCTAATCCACCTTATTAAAATGTCCAGGGGTACAAACTACAATCCACTCTGTATGCCCTACAAAGCACTACTATGATTTTTTAATCTGTGCATGAATAAGAAGTCATCAACAATCTCAGGATTCAGTCTAGCTCTCCTGTCTTCCACAGTCCTTCCCGCAATAGAAAATGTCTTCTCAGATGTGCTGGTAGTAGGAATGTACAGGATCCCCATGCAAATTTTGCAGTTGTGGCCAGCACGTTTGCTTGTTTTTCCAAAAAATCAAAACATCGTTGTCTGCATCACTCGAACATAAATAACTGTCCGATTCATTAACAGCCTTCAAACTAGAGAACAGCACAGGGACAAAGTTTCTCCCTGTGGGTTCTGTCCCCGTCCCCACATCATTCTCTAATGTGGAGTGTTTCAGCCTATCATAGCTCAACTAACACATCCAGCTTCATGCCCTTTGCTGTTAAGGATTTCTGTGGCATGAAATTTGGGGAGGGGGAGGATTTTGAGGTCCTAGGTTCCAATGCTCACCCCTCTACCCTGCTGCCACATAACCAAACTTGTGCTCTCTTTCATTTTCCTGTGTTAGAGGGTCGGGGGCAGTCTCCCACACAATCTAAATAATAACCCAGCAGCACAAATCCCCACTCACCCCATTTCCAGAAAGATCTGCCGGAACTGGGTCCTGACCTTCATTAGGGGGTGCAGATGGCCACAATCCGGCATTAACCCCAAAGCATCAAAGTTGTAGGGCTTAAACATTTTGTCACGCCAGGAGCCACTGGGGAGAAAAAGAGAAGCAGAAAAGGAAGATAGAATATCCATGGGGGAATATGTAATCATGCATGGGCCTGGTCCCACTTAACTTACACTTCCCTCTTTCATTAGAGGTGACCTTCATGGGTCAGAAGAAGCTGGAAGGTAACCCTCAGACTGATTATTCTTGCCTGCATGCCCCTCCTATCCTATATAATAATTCTCACCTCCAACGTTCTGACCTGCCTGGGACCGTGGCTCCCTCGGAGTTGGTCAGGAAGGCTCCGTAGATAAGACTGACGTCACTGGCCGCATTATGACGTGACCCTAGCAGACCAACTCCGAGAGAGCCACGGTCCCAGGCAAGAAAGCACGTTGGAGGTGAGAATTACTGGTAGTGCTGCTGAAGGAGCTCTGTCGACGATAATGGCGCCGCAAACACCTCCTCCCCCCTTCTGTCGTTTCAGGGCCTCCCTTCCACTCCACCCCTCTCTGGCCCTCCCCTTTGTAAGAGCTGGCTGCTTAAAAGTTTTTATCTCCTGCATGCAGGGACGCCGCTTCCGTCAGCCTTTTCTTTCGCCTCCGTTTCAGCTGTTCCTGTGGTCCCGCCCTTGAGGGCGGGACTACAGGAACAGCTGAAACACATGCGAAAGAAAAAGCTGTCGGAAGCAGCGTCCCTGCGTGCAGGAGGTAAAAACTTTTAAGCAGCCAGCTCTTACGAAGGGGAGGGCCAGAGAGGTGGGGAATGGGAATGGGGTCCTGAAACTACAAAGGGGGGGTCCTGAAACGACACGGTGGGGGGAGGGGATTACTGGAAATCCACTGGAAGGGGAGAGGCGGGTCCTGGAACTGGAAGGAGAGGGGGGTCCTGGAACTCAGGGGGGGGGGGGGAGAGAGGCAGAGCGGGAAGAGGGGGAATGAGAAGAAGTGGGAGGGGGGTCTGGAACTCGAACAGGGGTGGAAGAAGAGGGGGAGGGGGTTCTGCAAACTCTCAGTCTCATACACTCTCGGTCTCACAAAGAGTCTGTGTATCGCACACACACTCTCACACTCGCTCTCTCTCACACACACTGTATCTGTGTGAAACACACTGTCTCTCTCTCACACACTGTGTCTCACATACGCACTTGCACACACTGTCATTCTCACACACACACTCTCTCTCAGACACACTCGCACCCAGTCTCACTCTGTCACACACACACACTCGCACAGTCACTCTCTCTCTCTCTCACACACACACTCTCTAAAACATACACACTCCGAGGAAAACCTTGCTAGCGCCCATTTCATTTGTGTCAGAAACGGCCTTTTTTACTAGTTTAGTGCATAAGTACTCAAGTATCCATGTGGTTTATCCACGGCTTCCCAGCATGCCTGTGCGTCTTTGCATGAGCCATCTGTCCAAAAGCTGCTGAGCATGCAGCTGATTGCACAATAAAAACTAAGGGAAGGACAGCAACTTAAGGCACACAGCGCGATCTTTGGGCTAATTGCTCAGACCCACACCACCACCTCTTCTTCGTTCCCAATAGATTGGGAGGTAGGGGGGTAGAGGAAAAATCTTTTTCAAAATCCCACTATGTAGCAAAGTAATTAGGCACCAGTGAAATGAGTATTTTTCAGTTTAGGCTTTTCCAAGTTCAGTCCTCCAGGGCCGTGAACAGGACCAGTTTTGCAGGATATCTGTAATGAATATGCATGAGACAGATTTGCATGCTCACCAGTACCATTTCATGCAAATCTCTCTCATGCGTATTCATTAGAGACCCTGCAAAACTGGCCCCTGAAAACTGAACTTTATTCCAATACAAAGGCTGAGCTGACTGGACAGGCAGAGCTCAGAAAATGCAGAATCATCTTCAGTTTTGTCAACTGTTGCAAGGTGTATTTTTCTTAACTATTTGTCTTCTTTTTAAATACTTATGTGCGTCTCATTTGCTGACGTTTTGATTTTTACGTCAATATTTAATGAAAACATTCGACGTGTTATTTAAATAGACCACTAATACAATGAATAAATGATAATCTTTCTGAGACTGGTGTATATGAGCTTCCTCACATGAAAGAAGAAATGACTCGGAGAAACTGGCAACAGTCTGGAATAACTTGTTTTACAAAAGGAATCCCTTAAAAGTACAGGAGTGTAGACTCAGGCACTCTGCTGCAATACAGTTCTGCCATAGGAAATGCTTCTGAATGATCTCAAAGCCTCAGCCAAGTCACATAAGAGAGCAGGAAGCTAAGACCCCTCCCCTCCTCCACCGATTGACTGTGGACTGTCACCTGGCTATCATCTCCTGGGTGAGGTCCGTCTCCTGCTTTGTAATGGTTGTGCTGAAGGCACTGCCCTTCCTGATCATGTACGTTTTCACAGTCCTGCAGCAGAGAAGAGAGACAGGAGAGAGGATGAAGTATAACGGAACTCGTACCTCTATCGCATATGCACATACACACACGGCAGCAGGCTGCAAAAGGGGGGGGGGGGGGGGGGGAATGGGATCCTGAGAGAAGGCAGCGGGTTACACATACTGCCTCCGGCTCAGAGCAACCTCCTTTCAAAAGCCAACACACAAGAAAAGAATTGCCCTGCAAGACCACTGAAGGCAAGAGACACTAGGGCAGCAGGTACAGATAATTTGATACACTGCCTATAAAAGTATGGGGGAAGCAAACAATGCAAAACAAGGAGCAGGCATCCAGAGGCCAAAAACCAAATTTTCCAGCTGCTAGGAGTCAACTACTGAACCACAATCTGTAACCTTCAGTGTTCAAAAGATGAATCAAAAATTGGGGACTGGCTTATTAATACTGCCCTCTAGAGGCCTTATACATAATTACAAATTTAAAAAAACAAACCAACAATTCGTAGCAGCCACTATTCCTCACCCCTGTGAAATTTATACCCGGGTATTCAGATCTTGACTGTACCCAGGTACCAGTGCTGATAAGCAGATAGAAGATAGCTGACTGAAATTATTCGGGTACCCAAATAACTGTCTGGATAAGTTAAGAGAGCAACATAGCTTATCTGGATCATTAAGTGGGTACTGGAATTGTGATCCCACGTGCGGAGCGCTCCAACACTGTTACTGGGACAGTCAGGGGCTGGCCCCTGGGAGCAGCACATTTCTGGGTTGCAGCCACTGCTACCTGGATGTCACAGAGTGAGTGTCAGTATTATCTCTAGTGAGCTGCAACATTATGCAATGTTATAACCAGAAATGAACAGTGGTTATTCTGAACATACTTGTGATATACAGTATTTAAAATGGTCAAAACTCTAGTTAATTACACTTTCTGTGTATACTTCCCATGGTCTCGTGGGCTGAATAAATTTCAATGGCTGGTCGCATTTGACCCTCAGACCGCAGGTTGCCCAGCCCTAAGTTAGAGTAATGTGACGCTAAGAAGCTAACTCGTAGGGACTCACACTTCCGTCAGGAGCTTCCGCTTCTTCATTTCACTTTTCTCCTTCTCATCCAGGCTGGCTGCCTGTCCCTGCTGCACCAGCTGCAGCTTCTCCTTCACAGAATCCTGCACGCTCTCCACCTGCAACATACCAACAGAGTAAGGATGGGCCAAGAAACCAGGGAACAGGTTTTTTTTTTTAGTTCCATTTGTACCCCGCGCTTTTCCACTCATGACAGGCTCAATGCGGCTTACATATTGTATACAGGTACTTATTTGTACCTGGGGCAATGGAGGGTTAAGTGACTTGCCCAGAGTCACAAGGAGCTGCCTGTGCCTGAAGTGAGAATTGAACTCAGTTCCTCAGGACCAAAGTCCACCACCCTAACCACTAGGCCATTCCTCCACTCATAACTGCCATAGGCCATGTTGCCTCGTTCCTCTCAACACCTAGAGGAGCGGAGACACTAGAGCTGCAACACCGGCAAACTCAGGTTCTACCGTAAGAATGTCAGATGTGCCATGATGAGTCAAGCTCAGTATCCTGGGTCCTACAGTAGCCAAAATGGGTCACCAGGATGTACCCAACAGAGCTCAAAAACAGTAACTACTACTATTACTACTAATCATTTCTGTGGCGCTACCAGACATACACAGTGCTGTACACATTATATGAAGGTACTTTTTCTGCTCCTAGAGGGCTCACAATCTTAAGTTTTTGTTCCTGGGGCAATGGAGGGTTAAGTCCACTCCTACCCTGTCTGAGATAATATTTAACCATCTCTCTGACCTCATGTGCAACTTTCTTCAAATCAATCACCTTACTTTCAAGTTCTTCCTACTTTCTTACTCATCTATATGTTACAACTTTGCCTTACCCTTCACTACCAATTATAATGTTCTATTACGTATTGTGCTGTCAGTAGTATACCATGCCATACTTTGTATTGTTACTTGAATATTTTTACTTGCCTATTGCTCATGTCTGATCTATTCTTACTGTACACCGCCTTGAGTGAATTGCTTCAAAAAGGCGGTAAATAAATCCTAATAATAAATGACTGGCCCAAGGGTAACTACTGGACTTCACTGAGCCTCTGGCTAACAGCTCATGTACTTTTTCTCCATGAACCTGTTTAAACTCTTTTACAATTCAGCTGTGCTAAATGCCTTGACCACATCTTCCACCAACCACGTACTAAGTAGGGGGGGGGAACCTTTCCCAATTTGTTAGTTTCATGGGGTCTCACAATGTCTTATTTGAAAGGATAACTAACTGTTCTCTATATTTATGTGTGAGGTAGGAACCAGGCAACAAGGAAAACCAGGAAAATACTGAACAAGTAACCACTTAAAACCATTATTATTTTTTTTTTATAAAAATGAGGTGTTTTTTAAATTAACAATTATTAACCAACACTCTTCAAAAGCAGAGATGCAGCCTCCTCTGGGGTTCAGCTGGCTGCATGCTTTTTAACACAGGCTCCCAAAATGGGACGGACAGACATTAACATCACAAACCACAGACAGAACAAGAACAATCTCAATGAACTCTTCCTCATCCCCACCTACTCACCGATCTGAATACCCGAGGCCCTCCAGATGCATTCTTATCCAGGTGGATCCACTTGTTCGACATAGCTTTGCTGAAACCCACCTTCCCAAACGGAAATTTCTTTAAAAGTAAACAGACAGCTAAATAAAACATCTGCATTGAAAACGTAAAGGCAACAATGTAGGCAGTCTAATCATGCCACAGTATAACACCCTGACAAAGTGAACTGCAGAGATATTAATAAGTACATTCCCTGCTCCAGTGGCTGGCTGTGTTGCTTAAGGATGATAAAGGGCTTGGCCGGGGTACAGCCTGTACGGTATTACTACTACAGAGGAGTGCTCCTGTGCAGCATCTCAGAGGTCTTCAGCTTACCATCAGCTCACTCTGAAGCAGGCCCTCAGCTGGGAGACTCTGAAACACCCGGGCCTCATGACTGCCTTCTTCCGCAATCTCCTTCCCTTCGGCTGTCAGCTCCCAGCGCTTTGAGGACAGCTGTTCCACTTCAATAACCTGAAGGCCAAGAAAGAAGAGGCAAAGACATTAATTATAACCCTCCTTATTCTAAAGCAGGGAACAAGTAACATATACAAGAATAAAAAACAGAATACAGTAACTTCCTATATGCATCTGCACAACACTCTGTACGGTTGTTTATATAGGGCACTCCCTTCTTGCCTCTAAAGGGAGCTGAACAGAAGAGACTAGAAAAAAGCAAGCCTTTCTGGCAAAGGGAAAACACTGTAAAGTTCAGTTTTTTTCTCTTTTATAATAATGCTAACATTTATTAGAGTAAATAAATGGTTACAATAATTCTTTTATCCCAGTCCAAATTTCAGTATAAGGAAATAAAATCTCTCTCTCTCTGTTCCCTTCGGAAGCTGTCAGATTCTGACCTAGTACAAAAGGTACCCAGGCTGAAAACTGAAGCTTAATTTTGTCCAATCACTTAATGCCTTATATTTTCTCTCTTACTTATCTGGTATTCTTCAACTCTGACCTCTAAGGTCACCTTCACATAATTCTGTTTCTTTGGTATTTTTCTCAAATATTCATCATTTGCCCTTTGTAACCTCTTTACCTATCACTCATTGTGGTCCTTCACTGAAAATGTCCCTGTGTTATGTTAAAAGCCCGTTTGAAACAGACAGACACTTGTTAAACTTTATAGCCCATTAGGACGGTTAAGCAAGCCTGTCTATAGTCTGTGAGAAAACCAAGACACAAGCTAGCTAATTGCCCTACTAGATCGGGAAAAGGAATGTTATACAAAGCTGACTGATTTGAAAAACCAAACAGCTTTATACACTGTCCTGTTTCTAACCATGGCCAATCCAGATGAAAAGAACCCAGAAGGGTCCCAAAGGGTAGTTCTATTGTCTGTAGATAGCAGGGGAGATTGTAATGGAATAGAATTTTGAAGATTGTTTTTCAACCCTGTCTTGAACGACCAGTGCACTTGGGGTCTGTATTGTTGATTAGAAGTAATTCTGTTTGAAAATGATTGTTTAAGTGTTATCTTGAGAGATTGCTTTTCAACCCTGCTTTTGTCTGATACTTTGACAGAAAGTAACTTTTCTTGGAATGCAGAAGATAAGACACAGCTCTAACTAATTTGGTATGCAAGGGGGAGGATGGTTCCTGGTTCTTTCCCAGGACCAGCTTGGCCACCTGGACTTGGGAAAGCATGTGATCATGTTCCCATACACGTAAGCATAGAGGGATTCTGTAATTTTCCCTTAGAAGCTTTTAGTAACTTTCCTTAGGCTCTGGACATGAGCTCAGAGCCTATAAAAAGGGAGGGCTTGTCACAGTAAGGTGGAGTTCATCTGTGAGTAACGTACGGACTACGCAGAAATATGTTCCTGTTCTAAAGCTCCTAGATCTCATGCTGCATGAACCAGGCCCCCCCAGCTGTTGAGAGCCTGGATGATGGAGAACCAGTGATGATTGTATGTATAGTGTAATTATTATTTATATAGCTAATCATGGTGTTTGCTTCTTTTCCTGGTCTAAAGAACTCTTTGCATTGCTTAGATGTAGAGACCAGTGATGTAATGATTGTTTATACAGCTAATCCTTGTATATGTGCTAACCATTATATGTTATATATTATATATTATATATATTCTATCATTATAGAATTTAGCTCCTCTAATAAAGGTTTCATTTACTCATTACGAATCCAAAAGAATCCACGGTAATCATTGAGCAGTCTTTGTTAGTGAGACAGGCTGTAAATCCATAGCGGTACAGAGATGCAGCCACACTAGCCAGTTATGCAGCGCTGCGTATGCCTTGTAGCGCTATAGAAATGCTAAATAGTAGTAGTAGTAGTTATGTCACCAACATGCCTGAGTTCTCCGCTAGTTTACAGAACTTTGAACGTGAGTAGGCATGCAGGGGACTTCTGACACTAGGTCAGTCTTCCTAATCTAGGCACCTCAGCTGGCGGCAGCTCTCTCTGCTCCGCTGGCAGGACTCACCAACGCAAAAAAAAAAAACCCGAAAAACTTTAACTGAAGGGCCAAACCGGCACACCCAAATCAAGGTCTAACCAGAAGAGGGTTTCATAGGTACTCACCTACCATCAGTCAGAGACCGAGAAAGGTCTGGAAAGATAAGGAACCCACCCCTTCCGCTTTCCCTTGTCAAAAATGCTCCAGTTGCAGAAGCAGGCTCCCTCTGTCAAGCATCGACTCCACATGCAGCTCTTTCCATCCACTCTCAACCATATTTCACACCACAAAGAACCGTTTCAATACTATACGAAAGAACCATTTAATCCTTATTGATTTTATATACTTCCAACACATCTCTTCTCAGCCAGTCTTTCTTCAAGCTGAACATTCCCAACATGCTTAGCTTTTCTTCATCGGGAAGCTGTTCCATCACTTTCATCATTTCAGTCTCCCTTCTCTGCACTGTTTCTAGTTCCGCTACATATAAGTACATAAGTACTTCCATACTGAGACAGACCGAAGGTCCATCAGATCCATTATCCTGTTTCCAACAGTGGCCAATCCAGGTCACAAGTACCTGGCAAGATCCCAAAATAGTACAATACATTTTATGCTGCTTATCCTAGAAATAAGCAGCGGATTTTCCCCAAGTCCATTTTAATAATGGACTTAGGGAAAATGAATATGCACAAACTTGATTTGCATACACTGCCTTCATTATATGCAAATCTCTTTCATGCATATTCATTGTGGATACCCTAAAAACCTGACTAGCAAGGGGTACTCCAGGACCGGACTTGAGAAACACTGTGCTAGTGATTCTAACAACTTTGAATAATTCTGTCATCTTTGTATTGATCCTTTTGCTTGACATTCCCTTTTCCTGATCATTTAATAGTTAAAAAGCACCAGTCCCTGTCCCCAAGGCCTACTACTACTTACCTGTTTTCTATCTTTGAGACAGCAGTTCCCAAACCATAATAGGCCACTACCTTCTATTTCAAAGGATTTTAATTCTTTTAGGAGTCAAATGACTGTGGCCGGCAAGATCATGGGAAGTGCACACAGAAAACAGCCTGCACTAATGTCATTAGCAGAGTTTTGTCATCACTGGAACCACCGAAGGATAGAAAGGGACAAGACCTGTTTGACAGTATTAGCAACTGTTTGAAAAAAACTGTATACAGTAACAGACCATTCTGGTAATAATTTATGTTCATTCTGTCATTACATCTGAGGCAGTTAATTATATGGCACATTTGTTACTTTTCTGAATGAGGTCCTGACATTCATGCAGCCCTCTGTGTACAAACGTTGCCCAACCCAGTAATAAGTCAAGGGACACTCAGTTCTACATCTATGTGGATGAAATCCAACTACAGCCCTGAAAAAAACTGACAACCTGTTTAACATCAATTTAAGAATGGGCTAAAAGCAACAAACTATGCCTGAACCCTAGTGGAGGAGTGGCCTAGTGGTTAGGGTGGTGGACTTTGGTACTGAGGAACTGAGTTCAATTCCCACTTCAGGCACAGGCAGCTCCTTGTGACTCTGGGCAAGTCACTTAACCCTCCATTGCCCCATGTAAGCCGCATTGAGCCTGCCGTGAGTGGGAAAGCGCGGGGTACAAATGTAACAAAAAAATAAATAAAAAATCCCTAACACAAGTGGGTATATACCTGACATCCAAATCTCTTTTAAGACATGTGAACTTCCCCTTATATCACAAAGTCAGAAACCTGGGACAGACAGCTAGAATCAACACTTCCCGTGCACTCCGCTCCATGGATAAATCCTTCTTATCTGTTCCCTTCGCCACTACTGCCAACTCCAGATTTCGCGCCTTCTGTCTCGCTGCACCCTACGCCTGGAATAAACTTCCTGAGCCCATACGTCTTGCCCCATACTTGGCCACCTTTAAATCTAGACTGAAAGCCCACCTCTTTAACATTGCTTTTGACTCGTAACCACTTGTAACCACTCGCCTCCACCTACCCTCCTCTCCGCCTTCCTGTACACATGAATTGATTTGATTTGCTTACTTTATTTTTTGTCTATTAGATTGTAAGCTCTTTGAGCAGGGACTGTCTTTCTTCTATGTTTGTGCAGCGCTGCGTATGCCTTGTAGCGCTATAGAAATGCTAAATAGTAGTAGTAGTAGTAACACTTAACGCTAATCTCTCAAATCTAAGCAACTTTTAGGCGCTGCCTCTATCACTTGTGACAACTATCCTGCCTTCTTTCCATACATTGAGAAGGAAAGTCTTGCCACGAGTGGTTCACACACCATAACATCATCAAGACTCTACATTGATCCAACTACAAAGGGTTTGTATCAGCCCAACTGATTCAAAATGCTGCAGAAAGACTGACAGAAGGTTGTAAGCGATCTGATCACATCACACTATACCTGCAAAACCTTCACCAGTGCAATACAGAGCTAAATTTAAAACTCTCTCTCTCTCTGATCTTCAAGTACTATTTCCTTTAAGAGCCTTGAAGAACAGGATCTCCCTCTACACACCTCCAAGTTTGATGAGGTCCTCCCAAGGAGGATCCCTAACCACACCCTCTCCAAAGGCCATCACACAATATGACATCCGTCAAGGAGCCTTCTTCGGAGTACCCCATACTTCCAGAAAGGCTTTAACACAAGACTCAGTGTGTTTTTTCTAGCAAAAAAGGTGCTGGTACTCATATGCTAGGCCACCATTCGGGGTGGGGTGATCACTGAGGGACTCATCCCACAATAGCCAGGCTCCCTGCAACCAGTCACAGAATCTTCTATGACAAGGCAGAATTGGTATGTAGAGCTTGAGCTCTTTCATTAAAACTTGGGATCCATGGGTCAATTTTAGCAGGCAATGGAAAAGATGCCGATACTCAATACCCCCAAGTACCCCCTCAAAAAAAGCTCTGACAAGACTATTTCTACTTCAGGAAGTAGGTGAAAGCTTGGCCAAACAGACATAATATACTTCTCTCATGCCCTTTCATTCCAGGTCACAATACATGACATTCGTCCCCAGCAAAAGGCCAGAGCAGTCAACATACACTCTTCTGCTGCCTCTCCACACACTCACAGGGGCGCAGACTCAAGAAAAATGTCAGGAAGTATTTTTTCACGGAGACAGTGGTAGATACTTGGAATGCCCTCCCGCGGTAGGTGGTGGAGATGAAAACGGTAGCGGAATTCAAGCATGCGTGGGATAAACATAAAGGAATCCTGTGCAGAAGGAATGGATCCTCAGAAGCTTAGCCGAGATTGGGAGGCGGGGCTGGTGTTTGGGTGGTGGGGCTAGTTCTGGGCAAGACTTCTATGGTCTGTGTCCTGAAAATATAAGCAATAAATAAATAAAATGGCAGATACAAATCAAGGTAAGGTATACACAAGAAGTAGCACATATGAGTTTATCTTGTTGGGCAGACTAGATGGACCGTGCAGGTCTTTTTCTGCCGTCATCTACTATGTTACCTTTTCCAGGAGGGAGACTTTTGGCTGGTCCTGGATTTCTGTTAACCTTATCCTAGTGCATTACGGAACCTGCAGCACTGATTTCAATGGCTAGAACCACAGACTACAGAATGACATAGGGACAAAGTTTGTCCCCACCCCATCTCCGTGGGCACTGCCCTCATCCGCAGAAGGCTCTAACATTTATCTCTCTATATAAAAGGCACCTCCAATGGTCTAAATTTGTAGTTGCAAGATCGCATGAGTGTCAACTCCAGACTTCGTGCCTTCTGTCTCGCTGCACCCTACGCCTGGAAAAAACTTCCTGAGCCCCTACGTCTTGCCCCATCTTTGGCCACCTTTAAATCTAGACTTGCTTTTCACTTGTAACCACTCGCCTCCACCTACCCTCCTCTCCTCCTTCCTGTACACATTAATTGATTTGATTTGCTTACTTTATTTTTTGTCTATTAGATTGTAAGCTCTTTGAGCAGGGACTATCTTTCTTCTATGTTTGTGCAGCGCTGCGTACGCCTTGTAGCGCTATAGAAATGCTAAATAGTAGTAGTAGTAGGACTACAAATACTACACTGTTTTGAGTTGTACATTTTAAAGCAGGACTGGTGGAAAAGTCTCCCTCCTGGAATGGGTAGCTTGGCAGCTCTGCATGCTTCTGCTCCCCACCGCAATCCGGGACACCCATGGCACCAGCACGGCAGTACCGGACCGTCCTCCTTTTTCTGGAGCCATATGGTAACCCTACCTATCCACCTCCCCTCCCCGGGCTGCACTTCCTGCTCGGTTCGCCTAAGTATTGCATCAGCCTCACCTCCCCTAGAGCCTGCAGGCTCTTCACCGCCCCCACCACTTGCTGATGGTCCAGGCCCAGCGCAACTGCCAAACCCAGGCTGTCCAGACTGTCACCGCTGCCGCCATCCTGTTGCTCCAACCGCTTTAACAGCAACTCTGCCACCGGGCCGTCCGCCATGCTGGGAGGAGCAAAACCGGGATCAGCCTCTTCCTTAACAAACACGTGTTCCGCTGCCGGGGGACGCCATACT
Organism: Microcaecilia unicolor; assembly: GCF_901765095.1. NCBI lineage: Eukaryota > Metazoa > Chordata > Amphibia > Gymnophiona > Siphonopidae > Microcaecilia > Microcaecilia unicolor. Next base: position 197,292,345 of record NC_044033.1, on the reverse strand, counting down.
GGAGCAGGGCGCGGCTGTTAGTGCGACGTAAATCAACGCGCGACGTCAGCTCGCGGCGGCCATGTCTGGTGCGGCTTCCGTGCATTAGCTAATCGCTGCCGCCCCCCCCCCCCCCCCCGGCTGACGAACGGAGGGAAGGTCTTTCACGGATATACTGAGGAGGATAAAACAAAAGTTTATCAGCGTGAGGAACAAATGTGTTTTGGGTCTTCTTAGCCAACCCGACAAAAAATGTTTGAATAAGACACCTGAAATAATGTAACCCAAAAAGTAGATGACGACAGGAAGCATGCATAGGACCCGATGTGATTGTAGATTATCAGCAGGGAACTTGCACAGTGCAGACCACCCGGCCTTCAGTCTAGTTGGGTCTCTCCTTCCAAAGTTTTCAAACACCCTCCACCCCTACCACTTCTTTTCTGGTTCTTCCCAGTTCCCAATCTATGTATTTTTAGTTATTTGCAAAATAGAATGCGTTTGCATGCAGTGGTAGAAGATCCTGGCCAACTTGGGTCTATTGTGCAAGTAATGCACTTAACGGTTAATAAGAGGAAAAGATGGAGGGCAAAGGAGGGGGGTGACAGAGAAGGACGCTGGCACTGCAGACCGTTTGGCAAGGCTGGATCTCTTCTGTCCTGGGCAGAATATCACCTGTACAACAGAGATGCCAGACTGACTACGATCTCCCGTCACTGCAAGCAAATTTATTTATTCTTGTATCCAAAGCAAGTTTCGGTTCAAAGTGGCTTACAATTTGTTTACAGTTTGCCTTCTGGTGGAAGTTACTATAATGATTTATATTCAGGAAGAGACTAACTGATGTTTACGATTAGGCTTTGTCAGGCAGTTATTGGATCATTAAAGTGATACATAGTTTATTTCCAGCTACACGATGTTGCTTATTTTCTGTTTTCTTTTTCCCTGCATGGTGGCAATGTAATAGGAAGATTAGGGTGTACTCTTTTTTTTTTACCCATGATAACTTTGTTTAATTACTTCATGATGGTACTTGTGAGGCAGCCATGGCATAATTATATATATAAGAAATCATATGAAGGGTTAATTCTGTTAAAAGCTTGGTATTTGAATTGAATTCTTATTTCAAATTTCAACTTTTACTTTGTAAGTGAAGTGAAGGTATGCCAGATGGTTCAGATTATATTGAACTCTAGCGTTTGCCGGGCTGGGTTAAAAAGGTCAGAGACAGGAATTTCTTTCACCCTTGTGAATAATGAATGCTAGCAAACACATATGTATTTTATTATGAGCCGGCATATTGCAGGCAGTTTGTTTAGGATTAAATAGAAAAATGCTTAGATAGAAAATACTATTTAGAGAGAGAGAGGCAATAGATTAGTATTTACAAGTTTTTGATATTTAGAATATGTCTTATAAGAAATACTGATTCTGTGTAGTTAAATGTAGAATACCTTTTTAAATCTAATGTTACTCTCTGCTGTATTTTCTAAGCAAAGACTGTAGTGAAGAGGCCAACATGTGGTTTGACTTAGCCATAGTTCTGGCTGGTTCAATGTATAAGCTGATAGGTGAAAAAGGTCAGAACTAGTCAGCTCTCTTCTCCTTGATTAATTATAGGTAAAATGTAGAAATGGTCTTGAAAGTGATAACCTGATATGTATGCTATTAAGTAAGATTGACTTTTGACCCCTTTAATGAATGCCAGAGTCCAGTAAGCAATTTAAGCTATAAGATGAGACATTAATCATAAGGAAAATATAAGAATTCTGGAGACCAAATGTCTGGCTTAAGGGGCCCCAGGTTACAGGTCAGTTTGAGGAATACCAAACCTATGTAACTGATATTTCAAAAGTAATGATTGGTTGAGGCAAAGTGACCAATCTATTCCTTAACCAATTGGAGAGTAAGGGGGCTAGGCTAGGCTGGATAGAACTGTATTTAAGTAGGAGCAGAAGCAGTTTACGTCAGAAGGAGCTCAGAAGAAAGAGAAGGACAGAAGGAACAGACAGAAGAAGGAGAAGACAGCATAAGAAGAGAAGCAGCTGAGACAAAGACACAGAGAGCTGAGAGAGAGAGAAGAGAGCTAGAACTGATGTCTTGCTTTGTTTGCTGGCAAATAAAGAAGATTTTTCTCTCATACTGGTGTGTGCTGTCTGACTCCTGAAGCATCACAAATTCATGCCTCCATTCCTGCAACAATTCTTGGTGGCAGCGGTGGGATGAATCCTGCATTAATCCCAGCACCCAACTGACTGGAGAACATTCGCCGGGTATGTATTCTGTATTCTGTATTGTAATTCTAGCTAGAAAATTGTAAATCAGCCCCTCAAACAAATTGAGGAAGGAGAGCCTGATCAACTCTCAGCGAAGGCCCTAGTACCTTCTAATCTAGAGGAGATTAGAAGCGAAAACGCTTGAGCTTATCTGTATTTGAGAAATCTGAAATTGTTGGGTGGGATTTTCTGTATGGAATGTGTGATGCGTGAATGATTATTGAGTGCGGACTTCTTATAGCTGCATTTCCAATTAACGCGAGTTCAATTGGTCAGCAACGGAAGGAAGCGATTGCTGTCTGTCTACCTAGTGTCTCGAGAGTGCAGACCCCTTACTGCACTTTCAAAAATTCCCTCCCTTTTTGTGTGTTGTAACTGTAAGCATTATGGGTGGGACATCATCTAGACAAATTGATACCCCCCTAGATTGTATGCTTAAGAACTTTAAAAAAGGATTTTTAATTAATGACTATGGACAGACTTTAAGCTCAGGTACTTTAAGAACCTTGTGTGAAGTTGAGTGGCCATCTATGGGAGTGGGGTGGCCCCCTAGTGGCAGCTTAGATATTGAAGTAATCCGGAAGGTCTACAGCATAGTTGTAGGAGAACCAGAATATTCTGAACAACTCCCTTATATAGATTCCTGGGACAGCCTTGTGACTGACCCTCCCTCGTGGTTAAAAACTTATATGGGATCCCCAGTAAAATTCATGTTAGGCCGTGTTCAAAGAAAGATTAGAAAATCTAAACTAGAAGAGGGAAAGAGCCCTAGGAAGCCTACCACCCAATCGGTGGCTTCCGCCCCTACCCTGTCTGAGAAACCCATACTCTCTGATGACCCCTCAGACCTTGAGCCACCACCTTATGGCCCATTGTTGGGGTTCCGTGCCGCCCCTAGAGATCCACGCCGCCCAGCTCAAGCCTCTCCAGCACAGGCTTCTCCGGATAGTTCTTCCCCTCCTGTGCAAAACCTGCCACACCCTAGGTTGGACTTTTCACCCGGCCTCTACCCTTCTGTGCCACATCCTCTCCTGTTAACCTCTGAAGACCCGTTTTGGGTTCCACTCCCTGACTCCTCAACTCCTGACAGCCCAGCCTCTCCCTCTAATACCCCTACCCACTCATCAGGGGCCCGGCATCCCTTTCAATGGACTGAATCACCTGTGACCACCTCTCAGTCTATGAGTACCCCTCCCCATCCCTCAGGGGTTCAACATACCTCCACTGAATGGGTTAGACCTGCTGCAATCACCTTTGAGCATGATAGGAGGGTAGCTCCTAGCTCTACCTCAGGTTCCATTCCCACCTCCTCGAGAGTTCTGCCCCTCCGTCAGGTAACTACCACTCGACCGGATCCTAATAATCAGGGTCAGGTTATACAGGCACAGGCCTATCAGTATGTACCCTTCACAACCACCGATCTCCTGAATTGGAAGACGCATTACCCCTCTTATACTGAAAAGCCTCAGGCAGTGGTGGACCTAGTGGCTAGCATTATGGCCACCCATAACCCAACCTGGACTGATTGTCAACAACTTCTCCTGACCCTCTTCACAACTGAGGAGAGGCGGAAGATTTTGCAAAATGCTGAGGCCATCACGCGAGAGCGTGTCCCCGGGGGGACACAGGATCCAGAGGGATGGGTTAGAGCTCGGTTTCCTCGCGCAGCTCCAGATTGGGATCCAAATGATGGGCAGCACTATGAACTGTTGTCTGGCTATTGCCGGGACTTACTGGAAGGTATGAGGAAAGGCATAAAGAGGCCCATTAATCTGGCAAAGGTTTCTGAAATTCTCCAAGGGGCAACTGAATCCCCTGGGGCCTTTCTAGAGCGACTAATTGAAGCCTACAGAACATACACCCCATTTGACCCTGAAGCCCAAGAAAACCAGAGAATGGTGAATAGTGCATTGGTGGCCCAGAGTATGCCAGATATCCGGAAGAAGTTGCAGCGTCAGGAGGGATTCGCAGGGATGAATACCACCCAGCTAATTGAGATCGCAACTAAGGTTTTCATTAATAGAGATCAGGAGGTGCGCCGAGAGGCTGACCGGAAGATGCAGAAGAAGGCCGACCTTTTAGCGGCAGCCATTACTAATTCCACCCTTAACCGAGGTCGACCTCTAGCTAATGGGAAGCCAAAGTGGGACCCCGGACCACCAGCCAGGCCCCGAGATTCCTTCAATCAATCCCGGCCAAGGGGGGAGAATCCCAGACCAAGATTGGAGAGGGATCAGTGTGCCTACTGTAAGGAAAGAGGGCACTGGAAAGATGAATGCCCCCAGAGGCGCCAGGGACTGAGAAGGGGACCAGGAGATCGAGGAAGCCGAGGCCGAGTTCGAGAGGGAAGATATGAGCCTCCTGAATCTGACATCATCGGGATAGCCGAGATGGCAGAATGGGACGAATAGGACAGACCGGGTTCCTACAAACTGGGCTCCCAGGAACCTATGGTCAAGCTAACTATAGGGAGCCGCTCAATTCCATTCATGATTGATACAGGAGCTGAACATTCTGTTGTGACGGAGCGATTAGCGCCTGTGTCTGGAAAAACTGTCCGAGTGGTGGGAGCCACGGGGGTGCAGAACCGGAGGCCCTTCCTGACAACCCGTAGATGCCAATTAGGCTCACACATAGTCACTCATGAATTCCTTTATATGCCAGACTGTCCAATCCCTTTGTTAGGTCGAGACCTGCTGTCCAAGCTTAGGGCCCAAATTTCCTTTGACTCTGATGGCCAGACTTCAGTCTCCTTTCGGCCCCCGACATCCAGCCCTAAGGGTATATTGAGTTTCTGCTGCCCTCTTGAAGAAGAATGGCGGCTGCATCAGTCGCATGGCCAAGTTGACCTACCCCTGGCAGACAGCTTTCAGGTCAGTGGGGTATGGGCAGAAGATAATCCCCCAGGGTTGGCCCGAAATATTCCTCCTGTCCATGTAGATTTACTTCCAAATGCCCGGCCAATCCATCTTCGCCAATACCCAATTCCCAGAAAGGCTCTGGAAGGGATTCAAGCACATTTGAATCGTTTGTTATCCTATGGAATTATTCGTCCTTGCCAGTCTCCATGGAATACGCCACTATTGCCAGTTCAGAAGCCAGGGACTGAGGACTACCGGCCAGTCCAAGACTTACGAGTGGTCAACAAATCCACTATCTCATTACACCCTGTAGTGCCTAATCCATATGTCCTGTTAGGATTGATACCTTCTGGAGCTACCCATTTCACGACACTAGACCTAAAAGATGCCTTCTTTTGTATTCGGGTGGCCCCCGCCAGTCAGCTGCTTTTTGCCTTTCAATGGGAAAACCCAGTAACAGGAAGGAAGCTTCAGTATACATGGACCCGCCTGCCACAGGGGTTCAAGAACTCCCCCACCATTTTTGGGACTGCCCTAGGACAAGACCTTAAGACTTTTAAATCTGAGCCTTCCAGGCGAGTTTTACTCCAGTATGTAGATGACCTCCTGATTGCAGCAGTGACCCAGGAAGAGTGTTTTGAGGCTACCAGAGAATTGCTGGAGCTACTCTTGGATGCAGGCTATAAGGTATCACGCTCAAAGGCCCAACTTTGTCAGTCAGAAGTGAAGTATCTGGGCTTTTGCATTTCCCAGGGAAGTCGGAGACTGGATGCTAGTAGGAAGCAAGCGGTAGCTGCAATTCCCCAACCCAAGTCCAGAAGAGAAGTTAGGGAATTCCTGGGAGCAGCCGGATTCTGCAGAATTTGGATTCCAAATTTTGCATTGATGGCGAAACCCCTTTACCAAGCCACAAAGGGGGGTGAAAAGGAACCATTTGAATGGGGACCTACTGCTCAACAATCCTTCATTGCCATAAAGAAAGCCCTACTCCAAGCCCCTGCGTTAGGCCTTCCTGATGTGGAGAAACCTTTCTCATTGTATGTCCACGAGCGACAGGGGGTTGCTCTGGGTGTGCTGACCCAGATGATGGGATCCTGGCAGAGGCCTGTTGCATACCTGTCTAAACAGCTGGATGGAGTGGCTAAAGGATGGCCAGCCTGCATGAGGGCCATTGCAGCAACAGCCTTACTGGTCCAGGAAGCTGATAAGTTGACCTTGGGGCAAGAACTGGTTGTTAAAGTCCCCCATGCAGTTCTTACCCTCATGGAGTATAAGGGCAACCACTGGTTTACAAATAACCGTATGGTTAAGTACCAAGCCAGCTTGTGTGAGAATCCACGGATACACCTGGAAACAGTGGCTACATTCAATCCTGCTACTCTTTTGCCAGCATCTGAGGGACCACCGGATCATGACTGTATCCAAACCATGGATGAAGTATACTCCAGTCGACCAGATCTTAAAGATGTTCCGTGGAGGGACCCAGATGTAATTTATTTTACAGATGGAAGCAGTTATGTGGAGAACTCCAAGCGATTGGCAGGCTATGCTGTGGTGACAGAGGACAAGGTGATAGAAGCAAGAGCCCTGCCCCAAGGAACTTCAGCCCAGAAAGCAGAACTTGTGGCCCTCATACGAGCTCTGGAGTTAGCAGCAGGACTGGTAACCAACATTTATACTGATTCCAAGTATGCTTTTACAACTCTACATGCTCATGGAGCTTTGTATAAGGAAAAGGGACTCATAAATGCTGCAGGCCAACCTGTTAAGTATGGACCTGAAATACTTCAGCTGCTAGAGGCTGTGTGGGCCCCTAAGAAGGTAGCTGTTATTCACTGCAGGGGACACCAAAGGGTAGATACTCCAGTGGCTCGAGGGAACCGCCATGCTGATCGGGTGGCCAAAGAAGCTGCTCGAGGACCCCTAGCAAGTACTGTGACTCCCCTGTTCCAAATTCGATTGCAAGAATGGACGCCTATGTATACCCAAATGGAAGAGAAATGGGCTCAAGAGGAAGGTGCAGTAAGGAGACCTGATGGCTGGTTACATCTCCCTGATACCAGAGTTCTGGTGCCACGCCACCTAGCTTGGCCTGTAGTGTCTCAAGCTCATGACCTATCACACTTAGGGAAAACAGCACTAGCCCGCCTACTCAATCGAGTAGTGGTGCTGGAAGGATTGGATAGTCTGGTTGCCACTGCCTCTGCCCGATGTACTCTCTGTGCCCAGAATAATGCCCGTCAGGGACCCCGTATTCCACCAGGAGTTCAGTCTAGAGGACTAACACCCTTTGAGTCTTTAGTTATAGACTTCACAGAAATGCCCAGGAGCGGTAGGCTCCGATACCTCTTGGTCATGGTCTGTACCTTTTCTGGGTGGGTGGAAGCATATCCTACAGTCACTGAGAAAGCCACAGAAGTAGCTCGAGCTCTCCTTAGGGATGTCATCCCCAGGTATGGATTGCCCCTTGCCATAGGTTCAGATAATGGTCCCGCCTTTGTTGAAGCTACACTTCAGGCCCTGTCCCGCGCATTGCGCATTACCTGGAAATTGCATTGTGCCTATCGTCCCCAGAGTTCAGGGCAGGTTGAGCGGGCAAACAGAACCTTGAAAAATAGCCTAGCAAAGATTTGTCAGGAAACCCAATTGAAATGGCCACAGGCATTGCCACTAGCCCTCTTTCGCCTCCGATGCACCCCAACTAAAGGAACAGCCCTCTCTCCCTTTGAAATTGTGTATGGGAAGCCCCCAGCCATTTTACAGGGAATTAAGGGAGACATAGGGATTTTAGGGTCTGCCCAGGTGCAGGAGCAGGTAGCCCTCCTGGGTAAGATAATTTTTGAGCTTCAGTCTTATGTGAGAGAAATAAACCCTGTCCCCTTCCAGGCTCAGGTACATTCCTTCCTGCCAGGGGATAGAGTTTGGGTGAAAGATTGGAAGCTCCAGCCTTTGGGGCCCCGGTGGAAAGGACCTTTTACTGTTTTGCTTTCTACCCCTGCAGCTGTGAAGGTCGCAGGGATTACTCCATGGGTCCATTGGTCTCGAATTAAGTCTGCTGACCAGACTGAGCCCAGCACGGATCAGACGGAGCCTAGACAGTGGAGAGCAGAAAGAGATCCAGCGGAGCCATTGAAGTTGCGCTTGACCCGAACCAAAGAATCTACTAGCTGAAAAGAAGGGTCAACTGCATACTGCAGGAGCGGCTGAACTTCGGCTTCACACTGAGACTCTTTCTTGCCCAGATTCTGGCTTCCTTGGAATTTGAGAGCTTGATCCTTATCAGTTGAGGGTCTATCCCAACTGGTATAAGAACTCAAAGACTGAGAACACTATATGAGAATAATCTGTGATTAGCACAGACTGTTGAAATATTATTGCCTAATTAGTTTGCTGTATTTGTTTTAGATTAGGAAGAAAGAAAATGTTAGTAGTTTGGATGCTTTTGTTGTTTTCTACTCCTTGCCTCCTTGTTCCTAATACCCCAACTCGCTCCAACCTTTGGTTACACTCAGTCCAGGAACTAATTAGCCAGGCAAAGATTACTTCCCCTTGTATTGTGTGTTCCCGATTTTCTCCTTATACTACAGATGTCCCAGCTGTACCTGTCCCTGTGCAACTCCCAGCTCTTATACCTCCCTACTTTTCGAGTTCAGGTCCTTGGAGCCAGGATTATACTTGGTGGTCCTTTTATAATGCTACTTCCCCCTCTGACTCTTCTCTAAGGCCAGTTTTTACGTCTCCCTATCCAGCTTCTGGAGTGTTTTGTTTAACAAGAAACATCTCAACTGTTCTTCCCATTCCCTGTAATTATACTAATGTTCTCCCAGAAAAAGGAGAATCTGTGTGGGTAGTTTCTCCAGGTACTCCTATGTGCCCTGCTACCATACCTGTAGATTATGACCCAGGTGATTATCTGGCTCCTAAGCGTACCACTGAGAAGACTATAGTGTCCAAGCTTATTTTCTACTTTCATAAGTCCCCGGGGTATGAAGAGTTACTAACAAATGAGCGGCCTGTCACAATTGGGGATTGGCGCCTATGGTGTGCAAAGTCTCCATTTCGTCTTCGTTCCCCCTGGGATAGGGGCTCGCATTATGGGCACCCTAAGTACCCTGTCCAGCCTGAGCCAACATTTATTGGGAACTTTCCTCACCCTCTCCTTGGTCATTACTGGCTCTGTGATAATGTCCTCCACATGATTCTTCCCTCCACATATGATTTTTGTGTATTGGTAACCTTGAATTATTTTCCTAAAGTTATTCCTCTCAAGCCACTATCCCCGCACCGCTCTAAGCGAGAGGCTTTGTCCTTACCCTCCTCCGTTGCCACAGAGGATGAGGCGATTGAATTAGCCCTCCAGTATATTAATTCTACTTATCCTCTGACTAAAAAGAGACTTGTAGCCCTTTCTGCCACGGCCTGGATTCCAATTGGAGGCCCGGTAGCGGGTATTACTGAACTAGGTATGGCTACCCGGAGACTTCAATCCCTACTCCATGTTTTAGTTCATGAGCTGAACGTGGTAGTCAATGCATTGCAGGATCAAATTAATGAATTAAGTATAGTTTCTAGGTATAATCGTATGGGCCTTGACTATCTCTTTGCAGCTCAGGGTGGTCTCTGCACAGTGTTAAATTCTTCAGAGTGCTGTACTATTGTCATAAATAGGACGCATGTAGTTAGGCATGCCATGGATAAAGTCCTACAGTTGGCTAGCCTTAATGTGGAGGATTACCGAGGAGGATTAGACCTTACCTCCTGGTGGTGGTCATTGACCTCCTGGATACGTCCTTTGTTCATTTCCCTAATAGTCTTAGTTTTAGCAGGGTTGTTGTTTTGTTTCCTGGCCTCATGTGCTTCGGCAGTATGCCGTCGAACCTTAACAAGTAGGGTAATGGTGATTCACAAGTCTATTCCTAGTTAGGATCACTATAATCTCCAGAGTTTGAGTAGTGAGACTTATCTCTGCATAAGCTGATTTTAGTCTCAAAGGGGGGAATGAGGCAGCCATGGCATAATTATATATATAAGAAATCATATGAAGGGTTAATTCTGTTAAAAGCTTGGTATTTGAATTGAATTCTTATTTCAAATTTCAACTTTTACTTTGTAAGTGAAGTGAAGGTATGCCAGATGGTTCAGATTATATTGAACTCTAGCGTTTGCCGGGCTGGGTTAAAAAGGTCAGAGACAGGAATTTCTTTCACCCTTGTGAATAATGAATGCTAGCAAACACATATGTATTTTATTATGAGCCGGCATATTGCAGGCAGTTTGTTTAGGATTAAATAGAAAAATGCTTAGATAGAAAATACTATTTAGAGAGAGAGAGGCAATAGATTAGTATTTACAAGTTTTTGATATTTAGAATATGTCTTATAAGAAATACTGATTCTGTGTAGTTAAATGTAGAATACCTTTTTAAATCTAATGTTACTCTCTGCTGTATTTTCTAAGCAAAGACTGTAGTGAAGAGGCCAACATGTGGTTTGACTTAGCCATAGTTCTGGCTGGTTCAATGTATAAGCTGATAGGTGAAAAAGGTCAGAACTAGTCAGCTCTCTTCTCCTTGATTAATTATAGGTAAAATGTAGAAATGGTCTTGAAAGTGATAACCTGATATGTATGCTATTAAGTAAGATTGACTTTTGACCCCTTTAATGAATGCCAGAGTCCAGTAAGCAATTTAAGCTATAAGATGAGACATTAATCATAAGGAAAATATAAGAATTCTGGAGACCAAATGTCTGGCTTAAGGGGCCCCAGGTTACAGGTCAGTTTGAGGAATACCAAACCTATGTAACTGATATTTCAAAAGTAATGATTGGTTGAGGCAAAGTGACCAATCTATTCCTTAACCAATTGGAGAGTAAGGGGGCTGGGCTAGGCTAGGCTGGATAGAACTGTATTTAAGTAGGAGCAGAAGCAGTTTACGTCAGAAGGAGCTCAGAAGAAAGAGAAGGACAGAAGGAACAGACAGAAGAAGGAGAAGACAGCATAAGAAGAGAAGCAGCTGAGACAAAGACACAGAGAGCTGAGAGAGAGAGAAGAGAGCTAGAACTGATGTCTTGCTTTGTTTGCTGGCAAATAAAGAAGATTTTTCTCTCATACTGGTGTGTGCTGTCTGACTCCTGAAGCATCACAAATTCATGCCTCCATTCCTGCAACACTTGGGCTGAATCAGGCTGCACAGCCAGAATATGAGAGCAGATAAGGACCATAAAGCCCATCTCACCTCTGCTGAATGGTTTAATGTCAGAAGTCCTAACTGATATCTGACTTTACACTCAGGGACAGTGCAAAAGTACTGGGCACCCTCACCCTACAACAGGAGTTCTGGACACACCCAGACAGGGCCAGTGCCAGACATGATGGGGCTCAGGGCAGGCGCCAGGGAGGGGGCCCCCAAAGCTTGCTTGCAGATTGTCCCACGTTACTGGGCCCAGGGCAATTGCCCTGTTTGCCTACCCCTACTGCCAGCTCTGCACCCAGACAGGTTTTAAGGATATCGACAATGAATATGCATGAGGTAGATTTACATGCACTGCCTCCATTGTGTGCAAATTCCCTCATGCATATTCATTTTGGATATCTTGAAAACCAGACTGGCTTGTTGTGTCCCGAGGACTGGACTGAGAACCTGCTGTCCTACAATGTATAAAAATGCATAATTGGACATCATACTTCAATGGGAAATATGTTTTTATTATTTTAACATGAAAACATTAAACTTCCCCCACCCTTTTGTCCCCTGTGACTGACCCTCAGGAGAAATAACAAGGAATGCTGAGACGAGAGCTGATATGTACAGCCTCCAGATTCTATCACATGTGCTACAGGGTTAATGTATTCAAATTTACCGAGCAAACTCGCAATGGTAAAGTATTAATATAGGGAAACCAAATGCGGAGAAAGTGCTCCTTGACTTTTCCTAGAGTCCACTGATAAGCTCTCCATTTGCAAGAGTTCATACAGTTTATTCTGCCACTGAGTGAGCATAGGCAGGTCTGCACGGATCCATTGAAAAATAAACCATCTTTTACTAATCAGAGAAGCTTTGCGCAGAAAAATACCAGCAATACGGGTGCCCTCCACCATTGTGGTAACAGCATCAAGGAGACAGAGCACAGGAGTGGCTGTTCTGATGCTATGATAAAGGTTTGCCAAAAAGGACCAAACTTCATGCCAAAATTGCTGAATCTTTAGGCAGTCCAAAATACAATGTCTGTATGATGCTGATGGTGCTCCACATTTAAGACTGGTCCCATCTGATGGGAGACCCATCTTACGGGCTGTAGACGGGTGAATATTGTAAGGAATATGCCAAAAGGAAGATATGTAAGGAATATGCCGAAAGGAAGAGGGACCCCAGCTACCCACTGGAGAAAAGAGAGCCGGAGGGTAGGGGGGAAGACCCTAGGGATGCTCAGGTTTTGCCCAAAAGGGACATAAAGATGGGAAACTACAACTCCCAGAAGGCCACAGGAGAGCTCCGGGGGAGGAGAAGTAGGGTGCAGTACCAAGGAGCTCCAGAAGAGGGCCGCCAGGGAAAAGGAAAAGCTGATTCTCCCACCTGGTGGAGGAGGTGGTGGAACCGGTGGCAGGAGAAGGAAAAGCAGCCTAGCAGAGTTAATGAAGAAAAGTGTAATCAGCTGGAAAAGGGGTGGGGGGAGGAGAAAATGGACTGGGCTACTGAAGGAAGAGGGGAGGAGGAACCAGAGGCGATGGAGCAAGAGGAGGCTGAGCTGGTCTTAGAGGAACCCATGGAGCTCTTGGCTATGGCTCAGCCAGCACTGGAGGTATAGGGGAGAGGCCTGGGTCAAAGCGGGAGGAGGTCAGGAGAATAGAGACTGACCTAGAGGGTGGGACCCAAGGCTTTGAGCCCGCGCACAGCCTAGCTCCATTGAACTGTGCTGAGAGAAGCCTGGCTGTAATTGAACTGTGTTAGAAACAGCCTGACTTTATTGAGCTGTGCTGAGAGAAGCCTGGCTGTACTTGGACTGTGTTTGAAACAGCCTAGCTCTATTGAACTGTGCTGAGAGAAGCCTGGCTGTAATTGGACTGTGTTAGAAACAGCCTGACTTTATTGAGCTGGGCTGAGAGAAGCCTGGCTGTACTGGGACTGTGTTTGAAACAGCCTAGCTCCATTGAACTGTGCTGAGAGAAGCCTGGCTGTAATTGGACTGTGTTAGAAACAGCCTGACTTTATTGAGCTGTGCTGAGAGAAGCCTGGCTGTACTTGGACTGTGTTTGAAACAGCCTAGCTCCATTGAACTGTGCTGAGAGAAGCCTGGCTGTAATTGGACTGGGTTTAAAACAGCCGAGGAGCTGTTGAAGAAAAGGGGCTTGGGTGGCCAATCCCAAAGACAGGCCCAAGAAAGAAGAAGAAACACATAAAGAGGAAAACAGAGAGCTCGGTGCTGATGGTGAGGAGGCTTCACGGACTTAGCCAGTAGGAGCCTCGTTTAAAATATACATGCAAAGAAGAAATTTAAAAATGCAGCTCTTGGAGAGACACACTTTCAACTAGAAGGACCCCTTGTTTGAAACTCTGTAAGAGTTGGTCTAGGGAGTATGAGACAAAATCTATAATCCAGAGTCAGACACTCGTTTGGTAACTCTCGTATTACCGGCCTGTGAGGCCTTTGCTGACAGCAGGAAGAGGCCAAAGTTCATCAGTAGGGGACTTAGAAAAGTTTGCCGAATATTTATGGAGCAGCATGCGAATGCAGTGGGAAAATTGGAAACTGTGTAGGTGGAAGAGCATAAGTTTTCTTGAGCTGCTCAAATGACAATAAAACAGGTCTCCACAAAATGGATGAAAGCTAAATCCCACGGGGTAAAGATGCAAAAAAACAAAGTTGGAAATGGACCAATGACTTCAGGACATAGAGACTGAGATGATATTGTTTACTCACTGTATATCATCTCAGTCTCTATGTCTTGAAGTCATTTATTTATTTATTTTATTGCATTTGTATCCCACATTCCCCCACCTATTTGCAGGCTCAATGTGGCTTACATAGGTTTGTTAACATTTTAATTTCAGGATATTAGATACAGTTAGTAATGTATAGTGATTGGGAAGAAGGAAGAAGGAGATTAGGGTAGTTGTAGAGTTGCGCGTTCATAATTGAGTGGGTTGGTGAGGTGACTTAGTGAGGCTATTGGTTCTCATTGTAGGCCTTGTTGAAGAAGAATGTCTTCAGAGATTTTCGAAAGATAGTTGTTGGTCCACATTGGTCCACTTCCCACTTTGTTTTGTTGCAATAAAACAGGTTCGTCAGGTTCCAGTATATGTGTAAGAGTCGACAAGCCACTGGCACTCCAACAATAAAAACAACTGTGCTCCAAGCCTGGGGGAAACTCGGCATTGCCAATAAGTATAGCTAAGTATCTAGAACAAAATGAGTGTAGCCGGAACCTCCTACGAAAGGAAGCCCAGGCCCACCACACAGGCTGCAATAAAGGATGTCGCTTGAGGTGGCCTAGGCCTAATGGCCAAGTTCAAAGGGGCTCACGAGGTACATTCAGAGGACACATCACAAAATTCAGATGTCCCAGAACAGCAGTCTCTAAGATAGCACAACTGACATAAAACCCGAAGATCCAGTAAACCTATCCCTCCATCCCGGTGCATCAGTTGGCGATATCGCATCACCAAATGAGGCTACTTTGAACCTCAAATGAACTTCTGGATCTTACCATTATAACACCACAGGTCAGATGGCTTCAGAATCAGAGGTAAATGCTGTAGAGGATACTTTTTAATATATTTATAAATGATTTAGAGATGGGAGTAACTAGCGAGGTAATTAAATTTGCTGATGACACAAAGTTATTCAAAGTCGTTAAATCGCGACAGGATTGTGAAAAATTACAAGAGGACCTTACGAGACTGGGAGACTGGGCGGCTAAATGGCAGATGATGTTTAATGTGAGCAAGTGCAAGGTGATGCATGTGGGAAAAAAGAACCCGAATTATAGCTACGTCATGCAAGGTTCCACGTTAGGAGTTACGGACCAAGAAAGGGATCTGGGTGTCGTCGTCGATAACACACTGAAACCTTCTGCTCAGTGTGCTGCTGCAGCTAAGAAAGCGAATAGAATGTTGGGTATTATCAGGTAAGGTATGGAAAACAGGTGTAAGGATTTTATAATGCCGTTGTATCGCTCCATGGTGCGACTGCACCTTGAGTATTGTGTTCAATTCTGGTCGCCGCATCTCAAGAAAGATATAGTAGAATTGGAAAAGGTGCAGCGAAGGGCGACTAAAATGATAGCGGGGATGGGACGACTTCCCTATGAAGAAAGACTAAGGAGGCTAGGGCTATACAGCTTGGAGAAGAGACGGCTGAGGGGAGACATGATAGAGGTGTATAAAATAATGAGTGGAGTGGAACAGGTGGATGTGAAGCGTCTGTTCACGCTTTCCAAAAATACTAGGACTAGGGGGCATGCGATGAAACTACAGTGTAGTAAATTTAAAACAAATCGGAGAAAATTTTTCTTCACCCAACGTGTAATTAAACTCTGGAATTTGTTGCCGGAGAAAGTGGTGAAGGCGGTTAGCTTAGCAGAGTTTAAAAAGGGGTTGGACGGTTTCCTAAAGGACAAGTCCATAAACCGCTACTAAACGGACTTGGAAAACTCCAAAATTCCAGGAATAACATGTATATAATGTTTGTACGTTTGGGAAGCTTGCCAGGTGCCCTTGGCCTGGATTGGCCGCTGTCGTGGACAGGATGCTGGGCTCGATGGACCCTTGGTCTTTTCCCAGTATGGCATTACTTATGTACTTATGTACTAGGTTCAATGTTACTTTATTTGATAGACCGGTGAAGGACAACCATTAAAGCGGGTTACAAAATTACAAATTAATATAGCTAATGCAAACAAGAAAAAGAAAGCCAACCAATAGGAAAGGGAAAAGAAAGAAACAAAATACAAACACACCTGCTGTTTCATCAGAGCCCCAGAACCTGGGATAAAGCACTACCGTCACTACCAACTGAAAAAAAAAAAATAGGACAAAAAAATCCCACTCAAAAACATTAGAGGAAGGCCTCCTGAAAGAAGTGTGATTTAAGCAGCCTCTTAAAAGTCAATAGGCAGTTTCCAACCTCAAAGAGGTTGGCAGCTGATACCAAAGCTGAGGACCAATCACACTAAACACGGAAGTCCGCTGTGAAATCAAGGAGACCGGGTGAAACCTTATAAGAAATGTGAAACCTTATCGGCAGCCAGTGTTGTGCAATCAATAAAGGGGTCGCGTGATTAATTACAATAATCTAAAATAGAATGAACCAAAGCATGAATAATAATCCGTAGCGTCCCTTTGGTATATTGATGCTGCAGGGGGAGAATCTGTCTCACATGATAAATATTTACCACTGCCGAAATGTGAAAATTCAGGAGAACACCCAACACCCTAATCTCAGTACTACTAGGAATTAAATAGGCAGAGATGAGCAATCCACAGTGTGGCCTGCTCTCAAAAAGACGTACAAAGAAAATAGTGAGGTGAATCCAAAGAGGATAACAATGAAGTCTTTATTGGGGTTTTTTTTAAATACGACCCAACATTGACTAAAATGATACATAAAGAGTTTTTGACAATGGACATACAATTCTTTTGTCTTCTGCATATTGAGCTGCAACTTATTTACACAAAGCCACTGTGAAATATGCAAAAACTGGGAGTTTAATAGATCCAACAAGTGTGTACCCCAAGTATCATAGAAAGCTAATATCTGGATATCATTTGTGTATATATATATGGGTTGCCAAAGGAGCCATCCGGATATTAAATAACACAGGTGCCAGGAGGGAACCCTGCTGCAACCCACAAGGAAGAGAGAAAGGTCTTGAATACTCTGATACAGCCATTTTGGCAATAATATCATTTTCACCAGGGCAAGGCGATCCCCACAAAGATAATGCCATTTGTCACAGAGAAGTTCGGTGGCATGCAATAAAGGAGGAATATTACAGCGGTAGAGATTGGGCATCATTCTTTTAAATATTACATTGTAAATGATGGCATGAAAACCTGCCTAGTCCATCCAGTGTGCCCATCAAGACCGCCAGAGCATCACCTCTCAGTGCAGGTTACACTCCATGACTGAACACGCTGGCATCACAAACAGGGCAGTCAGCAGTTTGCCACAAAGCCAACCACAGAAAGGCAGTTACAGATGATGCAATCTTGGAAAAGTGTTTTTTTATGTTCTCTGTGGCATAGTCACATTCATTATTAATTCACGATTAAACCAGCGTTTATATACGCACAAACACAAAATGAAGGGTATTTCCAAAAGTCACTCACCCACTGAAATGGGCAGTCTGTTAATTGCCTCTTCCCCTTCCTGCAGGTTTCAGTGGATGCTGATGGTGCTTTGAGTTTGTGGCTGTGGGTATCTATTGATTTACTTTCACTGGTGCTGCTCTTTGCTGCCCTAGGTGCTTGCTTGATGTGGGTGCTATGGATCTCTGCTGTTCTGTTGCTTCAAGTGCAAAGGTGAAGCAAAGACATTGAAAACACAGCCCAAACTACCTTGAGATTCCAAACCATGAAGTAGGGATGATAATGCAGATGCCCTGATTGTTAGACTAGTGCATACATGTGAGGAACCTTTCACGCCTTTCTTTGACACTACTGTTTTCTGTGCATCAGTTTTACGCTTGCACGGTCTTTGTAAAGACCTCCTTGATATTTCCTTGACATACTCGTCAGACTCAAACCTCCTTGATATTTCCTTGACATACTCATTGTCAGACTCACGAGGCAGGCACGTCACATGCCAAAAACACGATGCCATGTTGAGTCTTGAGTATTGACATTACTTTTAACGTATATTTCTATATACCTTTAGTATATTAATTTCATTGTGCTTTGATTTATACATATTGGGGTTTTTTAGCATTAATTTTATGTTACTTTTATACATATTTTATGCAATACATTTCAATTGTACCATTCCTGAGGTTTGTCTGGCCTTCCTCCGTTCCCACTTCCCTGTGTATTATTGCTTGTCTCGTGGGACTTTTTTTGTTCTGTTACCTTCTGGTTTCTCTCTAATGGTTAGACCAGCCCTGACTGTCATGTTCTCAAAGCAGCAACTAGGTTTGTGAGCCCTTGGGCCGCTGCCAAGGAGCGGCAGTGGCAGGCAAAACCACCCCAACCAGCACTGGGCACACACACACAAAGCTGGGACTGCAGACAGGGATGAGCAAAGCAGGAACACACTGCACAAGAACACTTGGACTGGAACACAGGACTGGAGCAAGGCTTCACCTACACTTGACCACCCTTTCCCAGGAGTTGAGCCCCTGGGTGCAGGCGGCCGGCAGGACTTACCGGACTGGGCAGGAACTGAATACCAGCAGGAAACACACAACAGAGTCAAGACTACAAACTGCCAGGCAGCCACTAAGATAGAAACACAGAGAGGAGGGAGTCAGGACTAAAAGCTGCCAAGCAGCCACTAATAAAGAACACAGACACGACAAGGAAATGCAGACCAGAAACAAGACTAGGAACTAAACAATAAAACCAAAGCTAACTACATACATACAAACAAACAAACAAGAACGAGGCAAGAACTCAGAATAAAACTGGACTAGGCAGAAGTGCACAGAGCACACCCACATACCAGGGACCTTAGACGATGCAAAGGCAAACACAGAAGTTTCTAGGTGATTAATAAAGCCCATCAGCACTTGAGGCTCAGCTGCAGCAATCTCCAGGCAACTACGGGTGCTGTTCAGGCACAAACAAGAGAGACAAGTCTGGCAGCCTGGACGATCCGGACTGGACTGGGCTGAAGCCTGGAACGGGTAGGGACAGCAAGACAGTCTATGGCAGCCACTGGTTCTGGCCACCAGAGGGCGAGGGGAGCACAAATCAAGAAGCAGGCAGAAAGCATACTGAAGCACAGAGTGGCTCAACATACACAGGTGCAGCACAGTGGAGAAATCAGAGCCATGCTGGAAGCAGCCAGCACACAG
Organism: Microcaecilia unicolor; assembly: GCF_901765095.1. Classification (NCBI taxonomy): domain Eukaryota; kingdom Metazoa; phylum Chordata; class Amphibia; order Gymnophiona; family Siphonopidae; genus Microcaecilia; species Microcaecilia unicolor. The sequence goes on along the minus strand of NC_044033.1, from coordinate 197,273,222 downwards.
AGACAGAGACAAAGTTAACTCAGGAAGAACAGACAAGCCATCTTAGAAGCTGACCGCCAGAAATAAGGTAAGCCTGAGAGGGGTCACGACCACAGATGTGACACTGACTTTATTTACTGACTTGGTATCACCACCTTACATATAAATAACTAAAGTGGTTTACAATAAAACATCATAGAAAATACAATACAGTGCAAAAGAATTTGTACATAAAACACACACACTTTTTTATTTTTAGAAGTAGTTTATAGAAAATCCAAACATGAAAGAATATACAAGCCAATGGATGTTGCATGTAACAAGAAAAGGAAAATCATGGCATACACATCAGAAAATGTTGGCAAATACAACCGTGTTGGGAGAGCCAAGAGGAACAAAAAAGAAATGTCCATTCTTTTAAAGAACATTTTCATATGAAAAAGCACCCCCTCCCCCACCTACTCCTCCGTGGATGGATCATACAGTCAAGATACAGAAACATTATGGAGTCACCCTCAAGTAGAAAAAGCAGTCAAAAAGGGTGTCCAGTTTAGCAGCATTTACAGAAGATCATTCAAAGGTCTTTCTAAAGATAGTGGTTTTCTTAATCCATTGGTATGCTGACCTATTGGAACGTCTACTTTCTTCAAGACTCCTGAGGCAGACCTCTGGCCGAAACACAGTGCTGTGTTGAGTCTTCAATCTCCAATAAATACTATTTAATTTAATCAGTTAAGTTTGTTTCGGTTTGTCCTTGGAGAGCCATAATTTTCTGTCTTTGTGCATCTCATGGGATTCCAGTGGACCGTCCCTGTGTTCTGCTCATGGCCCATAAACCCTCCCACTCAGGTAAGTACACTTTTCTTCCCATATTCTCCAGACGTTTTTTTTTTTTTGGGCATTCAATATGAACATCTGGATGTTTGGGTACCTTGGATTTTTCATTGCTACCCTAAAGCAGTGCCTCTCAACTCCGTCCTTGGGGCACACCCAGCCAGCTCAGTTTTCAGGATATTCACAATGAATATGAATGAGATAGTGCATGCAAATCTGTCTCATGCATATTCATTACTACTTAATCAAGGGTTTAAAAAATCTATCAATTGGTCAATAATAGCTTAACCCCAAATTACATATGACCTTAAGCACAATCACATAACTGTCACATCCGTCGCTCCCTCCGGCTGCTCCTCTGCGGAAAGCAGGAACCGGTGTCCATCGGCGAGGGACGGCCTTCTCAAGGCCGCAGCGGAGAGCCGGGGCTCACCACGGCGATAGCCGCCCAGTCCGGGGCCGAGGTCGTGGGCCGGTGATCGCGGCTGCCGGGCTTTCGATCGCCGGCTATGGGGTCCGTGCTTGCGCCAGTGGGGAGAATGGCGCCGAGACGCGTTAGCCGGAGTCTCCTTCACTTTCGGGCGCAGGAACCCAAAGCTCCGCCTCTGAGGAGTTAGATTGGGAGGCCGGTGCTGTAGTCCCGCCTGGGAGGTCGGACGGAACCAATCAGAAGGAGTTTGTCAGTAACCAGGTTCTGATTAGCTGGCCATGTCGGCTGGGGCTGGGCGGTTGAATGCTGATAGTATTTAAGGAACGGGGCCAGAGTTAAGACTTTGCTTCAGGTTCTGTTTCCCGAGGCCAGTCTTCGTGTGTTCCAGTTCTCGGTTTCCTAGCTCTCCTGGTTTTGACCTTTGGACTGTTTCTGGATTACTCTGCTAGCCGCCTGCCGTGACCTTTTGCCTGTTTCAGACAACGCTGCGAGCTGCCTGCCCTGACCTGTTGCCGGTTTTGGACTCCTCTGTTTTCCACCTGCCCTCTTCACTCCTGGTTCCAGTTCTGGGTCAGTTCGTCAAACCCGCGGTTCTGGAAGTCCCGTTGACCGCCTGCAGCTGGGGGCTCAACCCTTGGTGAACGGCGGTCGCCGCGGATGAAGACTTGGGGTTGCACGGCTGTCCTCTGAGGTCCTTCGGGGCCTTGCGGGACCTAAGGGCTCACCTTCTTTTCAGACAAGACAATAACTTTCATACATTTATTCACATACCATGAACTCAATATATTTCTCAATACATTTATTCTTACTTATTGAAACATGAACAGATTAAACCTTGCAGAAAGTTCATAATCAAAATCATGCCGCTCGACCACCGTTGAGTGAACCCAACACCATTTAAATGTCCAATCAGATGTCAAAGAGTCCAATTACTGACAGCTAATGTCAGATTTTTATTCGTTGTGGAGGCCCAAACGATACTCCAATTCTTCTACCACTTTCGTGGTTAACTGTCAACAGGCTCAAATGTCCAGGTATTGGTAAACTACAGCAATTTCCAATCACAGCTAGTAGAAAAACCGACTGAGGTATCCAGCTGCAAGTGTCTGTGCCATGTCCCAATCGTTTTCAAACAAATACATGGATCCCAACACAGGCCGTGTTTCAAATTTACTTCTTCAGGAGATCCTTTGTAAAAATGTATACAATACATGTTAATAACTCAACATAGTATACATATACCTCTTAAATAAATGAATTTTAAAGTTACCTACCAGCCGTAATTTCTCACTGAGCACACCCTGGGGGAATCTCAGCAGAGACCGTGACTGACGTCACAACAAACTTGAATGGTCTAACTTTACTCAGGTTTCCAGATTTATACTGCTAACAATAAAGCCCAATCTATCTCTTTATTCAATTCATGGGGCTGAACGGTTTTCCAATTAAAGATGTAACGCTGTTCCCTCCGAACCAATTCTGCTTCAACATTGCCATACCCTCCTTGCATACTATCAATGACCACAAATCGCAAATCTTCTATTACATGACCTAATTGTAGCCAATGGCTCACTAAAGGCGTATCGATTTTCTGCAATCGAATATTGCTCAAATGCTGAGCAATTCGTAATTTTACCTTGCGTGTAGTCTCCCCTTTATACCATAGTTGACAGGGACAACATATGGCATATACTGCATTCATAGTGTTACAATCAGTGCGGGATCTTAAATAAAAATATTTATTTATAGCTGAAATCCAAATGCGAGTAGTACTCAAAGCATGTATGCAATATACACAAGAATTTCATGGCATATGACCGCCTTTTTCTTGATGACCCTTTAAAGCTCTGTAACGTTTGCGAGATAAAATCTCACCCATATTCTTACCACGATTACAAGCACAACGTGGTCTCGACTCTAAGCTTGGATGTATAGATAAAGTTGGCCAATATTTTGCCTGTTTCCACGCAGATTTAATCGCATACTGAGGATACCCATGAGCCTGAAATCTTTGTGACATTAACCTAGCATGCTGATTATAAGCTATTGGACTTGAACACAAACATTTAATACGCATAAATTGTCCCACCGGGATGCATTCCTTTAATCTACGTGGATGATGATTGCTGAAATGCAAAATAGTATTTCTATCAGTCTCTTTGCGAAAAACTCCTATGGAAAGCTGACTGTTAGATAGCTCAATGTTTATATCCAAAAAATGTACTACTGTACCTTTAGATTGCAGAACAAACTGAATGTTAGTATCGCATCTATTCAAGTATTCCACAAAGGCATCAACTTCCTCGGAGCTACCTGCCCATATAACAAAAATATCATCGATGTATCATTTCCAAACTAATATATTGGAGGTCATAAACCGAGAAGTATATGGATACAAAGACTCAAACATTGCCATATAGAGACAGGCTACCGTGGGGGCTAACGTAGCCCCCATGGCAACCCCTCTCGTTTGAAGGAAAAAATGATCACCAAATTGAAAATAATTTTTCTCAATGACAAATGAAGCCATTTGCACCAATAATTGAATTTTAGAATAAGATAAATCTTGCTGTTGCAACACACAATCAATAAGATTTAAACAAGTCCTTTGTGGAATACTCGTATATAATGATACGATATCCAACGTGAACAATATTACTTGTTGATCTTGAGGAATCTCTATTGAGTTTAAAAATTCCAACATTACTTTGAAAGAATTTAAATATTTGTTAAGGAAAAAACCAAATGTCCCAAATATTTATTTTTTACCGAAGATTCACAAGTCATTATGTAATCCTCCAGGACGTCCTATCGTCTCGTGTGTAGGTTCCTTATTTGAACCTCTGTCCCAGTTTGTAGAACATCATTTACATTCTCAAGTAGATAAAATTCCTTCTTACGTAAATGACTCTGGAGATATGTTGGAATCTTATTGATTGTGTCCCTGTCAAATATGGTATAAAGGGGAGACTACACACAAGGTAAAATTACGGATTGCTCAGCATTTGAGCAATATTCGATTGCAGAAAATCGATACGCCTTTAGTGAGCCATTGGCTACAATTAGGTCATGTAGTAGAAGATTTGCGATTTGTGGTCATTGACAGTATGCAAGGAGGGTATGGCAATGTTGAAGCAGAATTGGTTCGGAGGGAACAGCGTTACATCTTTAATTGGAAAACCGTTCAGCCCCATGGGTTGAATAAAGAGATAGATTGGGCTTTATTGTTAGCAGTATAAATCTGGAAACCTGAGTAAAGTTAGACCATTCAAGTTTGTCATGACATCAGTCATGGTCTCTGCTGAGATTCCCCCAGGGTGTGCTCAGTGAGAAATTGCGGCTGGTAGGTACCTTTAAAATTCATTTATTTAAGAGGTATATGTATACTATGTTGAGTTATTAACGTGTATTGTATACATTTTTACAAAGGATCTCCTGAAGAAGTAAATTTGAAACACGGCCTGTGTTAGGATCCATGTATTTGTTTGAAAACGATTGGGACATGGCACAGACACTTGCAGCTGGATACCTCCAGGGCTGGTCTTAGGCCGAGGCGGCCGCATAGGGCCTCGCGCTTAAGGGGGCCCTGCGCGGCCGCCTCAACTCCACCTCCTCCATCCTGCTCCGGCCTCCGGGTGCTGCCTTCAATAGTTCTGCGGCTCTCTAAGTCCCGCCACTGGCCGCCGCCACCAGACCCAGCTAGATGAGGCTGCTCTCTCTTTGCCTCCTGGCTCCTGACTTCTGCGCTCCCAGCACCACGAGTCCCACGATGCACTGTCACCCCGTGCCCTCCTGACTGCTGATGTGGCGTGGCCCGCCCACCCCCGTGATGCGCGGCCCATCCACCCCTGCGACGTGCAGCCCGCCGTGACACAACTTCCTTCCTCAAGGGCGGGCTGCGTTGTAATGGAGGGCACTTTAGGAACACCACTCTCCTTCCATTGCATGCATGATGCATCACAGATTCACAGGCATCTGTTTCCAACGTTCAGTACTTGGGCACACCCACAGCCTGGTTCTGTTGGTCTAGTGGACTAAAGGGAAAATAGCAGCAGCAGCTGGTAAGTCCTAATTTCTCTGTGATTTTGACCATGTTTAGAAGGAAGAGAAAGAGACAGGGGAAACAGAGGGAAGGAAACAAGAGAGACCTGCTGGAGCAAAGGGGAGGTGGAAGATGTGGAGAAATGCTGGTCTGGGTGGATTGGTGGAGAGACGAGACAGACTGGATCAGGAGGAGAGATGCTGGACTATGAGTGAGGGAGGGAGAGAGGCTGGACCGAGGGTGGGGGTACAGAGGGTAGAGAAGAGAGAAAAGCTGGACATGGAAAGGAACAGGAACATAGGCAGGAAATGCAGACCATGGAAGGGAGCATAGGGCAAGCGGAGAGATGCCGACTATAGAGGGAGGGTAAAGACTGAGACACTGGTGGACAGGGTGAATAAGGAGAGAGAGAGAGACAGGGGAGAGACCGAAGGATAAAGAGAGAGAGAGAAAATGCTGAATGGAAGGGGGAGGGAGTGGGAGATGTTGGATGGAGGGAAGAAAGAGAGAAACACTGGATGAAAGATCATGTGACAGAGGGGAGAGAGGCCGAGGGACATGCTGGTTGAAAGGGGGAGACAAAGAGGACTTGCTGGATGGAAGAGGGAGAGAGGGGGGCATGCTGGATGGAAGATGGGAGAGGTGGGAAAAGCTGGATGTAAGTAGAGATAGAGAAGGGGAAAAGCTGAATGGAGGAGAGAGAGGGGACATGCTGGATGGAAGGGGAGGAGTGGGGACATGCTAGATGGAAGGGGAGACAGAGAAAGGGAGACACGGAAGGGGGATAGAGGAGACACATTGGTTGGAATGGGAGAGTGGGGGGGGCACTGGATGAATGTGGAGAGGGGGATACGCTAGATGGAAAGGGGAAAGAAGAAATGCCTTATTTCCATTTTTTTTGCTTTATTTTTATTTGTTAATTTGTAATGTGATTGGAATAAGTCATATTTTAAAATTTACATCTGCTATCTTTACATTTTGGCATATTCTTAAAATCATATTAGTGTATTTTTAAGAATATGGGTTCAAGAAAATTGAAATACTTTACATATGACTGTACATCTGAGGTATGCCTAGTTATATTGCTGTAAATTAATCCATAAGCATTTTTGTCTACATATTTCTGTTTTTAGTTCATGGTTACTTATTCTATACCTGGTAAGGGTCTATCCGTGGTCTGTATGTGTGAAAGACCAGGTATTCTGTTAACACTGAATGTCTATGTAGGGCTGATCTGTTCTAATCTGGCTTGTTTAGTTTTCCAATATTGATATTGCATTGTTTACGCTGCTGCCCTTGCTGTGTGATTCCTGGAAGTTAGTGCTATTATGGTATTGTAGAATTGTTCTTGAGGTCCTAAGGACATTTTTTGTGTTTTATATCACTTTATTATGTGTGGTACTAGTCTTTGGGATGTGATGTTAGATCACGCCTTTCTCAGCAGTAGCTCAAGGCGAGTTACATTCAGATACAAAAGTCAATTCTTCCTTCATGGAAGCTTCACGGCAGCAGGGGGAGCTGATTTCAAAGCAGCACACCCAGGAGCAGGAGGACTAGATTTAGGACAGTCAGTCTATCTCCAATATAGCTGATTTATGGAAAAATTTGCTACTATAAATGTGTTGTGGTTTTGTCTTTAATGGGAACCTATGCACTTACATCTTTTTTGGCTACTTGGGGATCTCAGTGTTGCCTCTCTGGTTTGATGGGTTACAGAGTAATAGGGGAATTTGAAAGTACTGGATCTTTTCTTAATTAATATTTTTCCTTTATTCTCCTTTGTTATGCCAATTCTCATAATTGGAACTACTAATTGTAGTGGACTTGAACTGAATAATTACGGGGGGGGGGGGGGGGGGGGTCGTGATAGCATTGTGCTTATTTCAATCAGTTTTTCTGTACAAGTTTAGCTTCATTTGTCTTTATTTGAAATTTCATAAATAAAAATCGTTTCTAAAAATTGAATAATCTTATCAATGGGGTGGAGCTAGGGGGGGCTAGGGCAGGGGCGGGGCTAGGATGGGGCCCCACCAAATTGGTCTGCATAGGGCCCCGCACTTGCTAAGACCGGCCCTGGATACCTCAGTTGGTTTTTCTACTAGCTGTGATTGGAAATTGCTGTAGTTTACCAATACCTGGACATTTGAGCCTGTTGACAGTTAACCACAAAAGTGGTAGAAGAATTGGAGTATCGTTTGGGCCTCCACAACGAATAAAAATCTGACATTAGCTGTCAGTAATTGGACTCTTTGACATCTGATTGGACATTTAAATGGTGTTGTGTTCGCTCGACGGTGGTCGAGGGGCATGATTTTGATTATGAACGTTCTGCAAGGTTTAATCTGTTCATGTTTCAATAAGTAGGAATAAATGTATTGAGAAATATATTGAGTTCATGGTATGTGAATAATTTTATGAAAGTTATGTGATTGTGCTTAAGGTCATATGTAATTTGGTGTTATGCATATTGTAACCAGGTCCCCCTTCCAGGTGGGAGCCGGGGTAAACCCTGCTTAGCTTCCAGTGGCTTCCGTCCGCTTTCCTAGCCAGCCACCGCACTTTTGCTCGCTCTCTCTCTCCACCTTGCCAGCTGCTGAGAAACTCAGTCCCACTCTGACAGTAAGAGCAATCCAAGTTCTTTATTGTTACAGATATCAGCCATATTGAAACACCTCCAACCATCAGCAAACTTCAATTCATTTCCAATTACAGGCTTTTGTTTTAAATCCTCCCCAAACCTCCAGCCGCACTATCTTCACAGCAGATAGTTTTGGAGATTTAGCTGGAACCACCTCCTCTCTCCCCTCCTACAGTTTAAGTTCCAAAATGCACATGCCTTTCTGTCTTAAATCCCTTCCCACCTTCCACATCACTACCTCTTGGGAACAGACAATATTGTGCTTTCCAGTTGCTTCCCCACTGCTTCCCCCAACTCCACAACCGGGGCAATGCTGAGGCCACAAAAGCTCTCACCCTGTCTGCACGGGTTAGAGCCAAACCACCCACCTCCATACATTCCTCCTTACCTTCTCCTTCTACTGCTTCTTTATTCCACTCCATCTCCTCCTCCTCCCCAAGCTCCCCCAGCTGTTCCCCATCTCCAGGATCAGACCTCATCTCCCAATCAGTCATTCCTCCCTCCCCCTCCTGGGAGTTCAGCTGACCCTGCACTGGCTTCTGGGGAGTGTAGTTTTTCTCCTGTCATTACCGCTTTCCCTGGCAGTTTGATCCCTAGAGGGCGCACTGCTCTCCTAGCTGGGCTGAATGACCAGGGATGATGCCGGCTGAAAGAACCACTATCCCCTTTCCCTTGCCCCCGCCCTCCGGAGTGCTCACAATATTCATTATGGATATCACGAAAACCTAACTGGCTGGGTGTGCCCTGGGTTGAGTAGCTCTGTCCTAAAGTTCTAAAGGAAAATTCATGAAGACTTTTAGAGGTGATAAGACCGGTAAGCCTCACGTTGGTAGTAGGAAAAATAATGGTGTTGCTGTTGAAGGAAAGAATAGTCTTTTTTTTTTCAGATATATTGGGGACAGGAGACAAGATAGGAATGGAATTGTAAGACTGAAAGATCCTGAGTATGGCTTTGTGGACAGTGATGAGGATTAGGCAAACGTGCTAAACATATACTTATGTGTTCACGGAAGAAAATCCTGGAGGACTGCAATTGATTGCCAAGGGTATCTCTGGGAATAGAGTGAATATTAAACTATTCACGGAAGAAAGCGTTTATAAGCATCTTGAAAATCTGGTAGTGGACAAAGCTATGGGGCCGGATGGGATACATCCCAGGATACTGAGGGAGCTCAGAGAAGTCCTGGCGGGACCTCTTAAGGATCCATTCACTAGATCATTAGAGACGGGAGAAGATCCTCGGGACTGGAGACAAGCTAAAGTGGTTCCTCTTCACAAAAGCGGGGACAGGGAAGAAGTGGGAAACTATTGGCTGGTAAACCTCATGTCAGTGGTAGGAAAAATAATGGAGTCACTGCTGAAGGCAAGGATAGTTAACTGGATTGTGGCTGGATAGATTTGGATGGGCTACAATGAAGCTTTTCAAGGGCTTCTATGATAACTTCAGAAGTTTTAGAACAAGGACAGTACCAGACAAACTTCTATGGTCTATGTCCTGAAAATGGCATGGACAAATCAAGATCAGGTAACATATGTTGTATCACCTCATATCTTATGTAATGAGTTTACCTTCTTGGGCAGACTGGATGGACTGTACAGGTCTTTATCTGCTGTCATTTACTATGTTACTTATGGAAATTGCAGAATTGGTCTTCTTTCATTCTTTTCCTTTACTGTTTCAGGTTTTGTATGATTTCAAAGGTTTGGAATCGATGTCGAGTGACAGAGCTGCCTCCACCTGACCCTGTCCATATCCATGGAGTAGCCTAACAGTTAGAGCAGTGGGTTGAGAACCAAGGCAGCCTAGTTCAAATCCCACTTCAGCTCTCTGTGACCTTGAACAAGTCATTTAACCCTCCATTGCCTGAAGTTCAAGTTGAGATTGTAACTTTTCCAATGACAGAAAAGTACCTACTGCACTCAAATGTACACTGCTTTTCAGCTGGTAGGCAGTATACAAATAAATGTCCTGCCAGCTGCTGATGTCTACTTTACAGATTTACAGTTGTGCTTGAGTGCTTGCTTGCAGCTAACACAGTATTCCCTCTGATCTATACTTTTTTCTTGTTTTTCCAGTTGGCCATAGAGCACAGCTTTGAGGAATTCATGCATCCTCCATTCTGCTCACTTAAAATGAGCCTTCACAGCCATTTCTTCCACACATTGGCAATTTGGCACCTTTTATGGACTTCTTTGATGTCTTGCCACTTAATTGGGCCCTTTTACTAAGCCGCGTAAGTGTCTATGAACGCCAAAATGGAGTTACTGCCCAGCTACCACATAGCTCTTGCGGTCATTTCATTTTTGGCACGCATCCGATACGAGTGTCCTTTATTTTCAGATGCGTGTATTGGGCGCGCGCCGAGTGGCATTTGGCGTGCATAGGTCATTACCACTCAGTTACTGCGTGAGATTTTACCACTAGGTCTCAGACTCAAAATGGATGCATGGGAATTTTCATTTTGCCGCATATCCATTTTCAGAAAAAATTTTAAAAAGGCATTTTTTACAGGTGCACAGAAAAATGATTCTGCGTGCACCCAAAATACGCGCCTACACTACTGCAGGCCATTTTTCAGTGCACCTTTGTAAAAAAGGCCCTAAAGTTGTTAGCCACATTGAACCTGATCTATTGGGATAATGTGGGATATAAATGAAATAAATATTGTAGAGGGATATCAGAGAGCACTAATGAAATTGAGTGAGGTGCCTGCAGTATGGTGTCTAAGATTCCACACATACAGAACAGCAGGGTGGGCAGTCTTGCTTCAAGGTGCACTTTGATCTTAATGGGCTCTCATCCTTCCCTGATCATAATCTTATTCTCAACAGTAGTGCTGTTTTAGAATGAAGATTTTTGAGATAACAGAATTTGTCGGTTGCATTAATCTAACTAATCTTGCTGACAGTTGTCGAGGAGGTGACATAAACCTTACAGAGAGCTGTCTGGCTGCTTCAGGACTTTCTCTTATTTATTTATTTTCAGCCTGCCAATGAACGTGAAACATCCTGTTCCCTGGATAAACCAGTCTATAATTACCTGGACGTTGCCCAGTAAGTCAGTTATCAGTGCACAGTCATCTGCACACATTAATTAAAAATGTGAATGTCTCTATGGCCCTGGTGTAACCAAACATGAGGACAAGTCATACTTAATTAATTTAATCCACGCATTCAGAATATAATGTAAATGCAAATATCTCTCTATATAAAACGCACCTCCAACGTTCTAATGAAGCCGGAAGTCAAGTCTCCAAACATTCTAAATGTGTAGTTGTGTAGATCGCTTTTTCTCCATGAGTGTCTGCCCCGCCCTCGCATCACAACGTGATGACGTCGAGGGCGGAGCACTGACACTCACCGAATCGCATCGCTCGACAAAAAGTGACGTCAGACGCATCGCGGACCCATGAGAATGACCTGCAAGAAATAAGGAACGACTACCATTGCCAAAACGTTGCTACGCGACGGAACGAAACGTAAGACGCACGATGGACCAATCAACATTGCTCTTGGACAGCTGAACGGTAGCAGAGACACGGCAGTGGAAAAAAAAGAAGACCAGAAGCCGCTTATGAACGGCAGTGGCAAAAAAAGGTAACCCACAAAAAGAAAACTCACACACACTGTCTCTGGAGCCTGGGATGGGGACAGAGAAAGGAAAGAATGGAAAAGCAGATTGGGGATTGGGGGAACAGCAGTGATTGATTGGGAGGATGGAGATGGAGACTTGGACATTGGGTGAAAAGGGTGAGCAGGTAATGAGATAATGGAAGACAGGATGGGGAGCTAAAAGGAAAAGGATGATGCACTGAGGTTGAGGAACATGATGGGAAAAGGGGGAATCGATGTGCAAGGGAGTGCCCACACACTGTCTCGTCCACACACACACACACACACACACACACACACACACACACACTGTGTATCTCACACACATGTGTCTTGGGGGTCCTGAGACCTGGGAGGGGGGGGGTCCTGAGACAAGAGGGGGGAAGGGGGCCCCTAAGATCAGAGGGGGGAGGGGGGTCCCTAAGACCAGAGAGGGGGGAAGGGGGTTCCCTAAGACCACAGAGAGGGGGAAAGGGGGGTCCTCAGACCACAGGGGAGGGGGTCCTGAGATCTGAGAGGGGGGAGAGGGGAGGACACTCACTGTCTCACATACGCACTCGCACACACTCATTCTCACATACACACACTCTCTCACAGACACACTCGCACCCACTCTCACTCTGTCACACACACTTGCACATTCACTCACTCTCTCTCTCTCACATAGCCACTCTCACAGACACTCTCTCAAACATACACACTCCGCAGAAAACCTTGCTAGCGCCCGTTTCATTTGTGCCAGAAACGGGCCTTTTTTACTAGTATACTTATATTTCGCAATTACATCTTAAAGTTCTCTGCAGATAACAAAATTGAAGAAGTCAGGTGGTCCCTGGAAATGACAATCATACCGACTAAGACTAAAGGACCATCTAGTCCAGCAAACCATTTCAATCAGCGAACAACCTAGGCCACAAAGTCCTGGCAGGATACCTCTCAGAAGAAAACCTCAATATTATATTAAAAACTCTATTAATGCCTGATGCAGTATGCTAATTGATTGGCCACTAAAAAGATCTGTTTTAAGATGCAATGTGCACCAGAATCAGAGTAGAAAATGCATGATAACTTTTGAAGACGTTTTTTACATTGGGAAGTGCTTTAAAATAATAGTGAAGTAAAAAAAATATACATATATGTTTTTTAAATAAAAAAAAACCAGACACTTCACATTTACCCGTTTAGCTCCACTCATTATTTTATAGACCTCTATCATATCTCCCCTCAGCCGCCTTTTCTCCAAGCTGAAGAGCCCTAGCCGCTTTAGCCTTTCCTCATAGGGAAGTCGTCCCGTCCCCTTTATCATTTTCATCGCCCTTCTCTGCACCTTTTCTAATTCCACTATATCTTTTTTGAGATGCGGTGACCAGAATTGAACACAATATTTGCGATGCGGTCGCACCATGGAGCGATACAAAGGCATTATAACATCCTCATTTTTGTTTTCCATTCCTTTCCTAATAATACCTAATATTCTATTTGCTTTCTTAGCCGTAGCAGCACACTGAGCAGAAGGTTTCAATGTATCATCAACGACGACACCTAGATCCCTTCCTTGGTCTGTGACTCCTAACGTGGAACCTTGCATGACGTAGCTATAATTCGGGTTCCTCTTTCCCACATGTATCAGTTTATACTTGCTCACATTAAACATCATCTGCCATTTAGACGCCCAGTCTCCCAGTCTTGTAAGGTCCTCTTGTAAATTTTCACAATCCTCCCGCGATTTAACGACTTTGAATAACTTTGTGTCATCAGCAAATTTAATTACCTCACTAGTTACTCCCATCTCTAGGTCATTTATAAATATGTTAAAAAGCAGTGGTCCCAGCACAGACCCCTGGGGAACCCCACTAACTACCCTTCTCCATTGAGAATACTGACCATTTAACCCTACTCTCTGTTTTCTATCTTTTAACCAGTTTTTAATCCACAATACAACACTACCTCCTATCCCATGACTCCAATTTCCTCTGTAGTCTTTTATGAGGTACTTTGTCAAACGCCTTTGGAAAATCCAGATACATAATATCAGCCGGCTCACCTTTATCCACATGTTTGTTCATTCCTTCAAAGAAATGTAGTAGATTGGTGAGGCAAGATTTCCATTCACTAAATCTATGTTGACTTTGTCTCATTAATCCATGCTTTTGAATATGCTCTGTAATTTTGTTCTTAATAATAGTCTCTACCATTTTGCCCCGCACCGACGTCAGACTCACCGGTCTATAATTTTCCGGATCTCCTCTGGAACCTTTTTAAAAAATTGGCATTACATTGGCCACCCTCCAATCTTCCGGTACCACGCTTGATTTTAAGGATAAATTACATATTACTAACACTAGCTCCGCAAGCTCATTTTTCAGTTCTATCAGTACTCTGAGATGAATACCATCCGGTCCAGGAGATTTGCTGCTCTTCAGTTTGTAGAACTGCCCCATTACATCCTCCATGTTCAAGCAGGGGTCTTGCCGTATTGATCCAAACACTTCTGAATGTATGAATGGTGAAAATTTCTATTACAGCTTCGAATACCATTTCCGGCACCGGTATCCCACCCAAATCTTCCTTGGTGAAGACCGAAGCAAAGAATTCATTTAATCTCTCTGCTACGCTTTGTCTTCCCTGATTGCCCCTTTTACTCCTCGGTCATCTAGCATTGCCGGCTTCCTGCTTTTAATAATATGCTAATATGAAAACAGTTTATCGAAATGTGGTCTGGATAGGTTGCGCAGACCATAATCTCAGTCTCGTACTCTCATGGACTCCAGCCATAAAAAAATGAAGTTGATCCTCAGCAATATTGCTTACAAAATTGTTAAAAACAAGGGTGGAACAATGCCATAAACAGACTGTGAACACAGACTGACAGCAGATCAAGGTTTAGTACAGGTGCAGCCAATTGCTGAACCAACAAAAGGAGGATAAACAATCGAGAAACGTAAAATGTAATAGAACTCTGGCTCTGTAGATGGTTTATTATTTTTCATAGTTTGAATTTATCACAGTCCACGTTAATAAATAATATTTGTTTTGCTTATTTAACAAAGTTATGCCTATTGTTTTGTGTTTAATTTTAAACAAGTTATGTTTCAATCTTTTTTATTAATTACATGAATATATATGGCAACTTTAAAACATATATATCTTATTATCTAGTACAGAGCATATTCATATTAACGTGAGTTCTCTTTTCACCCCACCCTCTCCCTACCAGTCCCC